>NW_028277170.1:1200000-1500000 GCF_051122295.1 Plectrocnemia conspersa | reverse complement strand
TCTAAATCGAATTTTCGTCGCAGTGGAAACGCTCCAACTGTGACGGTTTGAATATACTTTAATCAGCCCTCTGTTTGAATATACTTTAATCAACCCTCTTATATTAGAAGTGCATAGTAATATCATAGTAGAGTTGGCTTAATTTGTATTTTAAACTTGACCTAATGAAAGTCGTAAAACTATAATTAGTTTTAGAACTTGCATTATGTCAAATTGATTTGGTTAATTCATGTAGATTAGGTTTGGGTTTGAACAGCAAATGCACGTTTCGCAACTGTCAAATTGCGTTTCATGGACATTTTCGTGCAACGTATAATTTAATTAGCAGTTTAATCATATTTTCGCTAGTATAAATATATATCTACTGGTGAAAATGTATTTGGACTTCACTAGTGAAAATATAACTCACTGAAAAATACACATTCACTGTGACATTTATACATTGCATGAAAATAAATAATGATAAGTATGTAAATGTATGTATTACTACACATGTAAAAGTTGCAATCAATCGAATATTTTCGGTAAAGATTCGAGACTGTTGATTTTATATTTTATTTGAGGGATAACCCATAAAATTCTGGTTCCGAATTAGGGACGTCATTTCTAATTTTCCGAAGGAGAGGGTAGCAAAAGTAGGATTTCATTAAATCTCATAGAATTTCATTAAATTACAACATTTTTCAGCCCCTCCCCCCCCCCCCAATTAAATCTGTAATTCGTAAAAAAATGTGACGGGTTTTCTCAATGGAATAAAGAAACACATTCGTGCATTAAAAAATAAATTATAATATTAGTATTTTTTTTATATTCTGTTTATGTTTTAGGCGGACCCAAAAATAGCGAGACTTTCTATATAACTCTTTTATTTTTGAATATATTTACACCAAATTTTGATCACTTTTAATGTACCCTCTATTGACCAATATGCATTTTTCTTAGCGTTTTTTCCATATTTAAAAACAGTTCAGGAACTTACATAATGGGATGTTTTTCAACCCCTCCAGCGATTTTTGTTTTATTTATTTCACAGTCGCAAAACGTTTTATTTTCATAGCCCTTTGGCGTCTAGGGAACAAAAATAAGTCACAGGGGGCCAGGTCAGTTTAGTAGGAGTAGTCAGACGAGTGAATAATCTGTGTTATTCCGTTTTTGGTCAAAAACTGCCTCACAGAAGAAGCAATCCCGTGTGCGCCAAAGATCCGCATTTTTCTTTTTGCTGCTCTCTATCAACAATTTTAGTACCTCTACATAGAGGTGTTGGTTTACAATTTGGATTGGAAGAACAAACTTGTTTTCGGGGTTATATCCATACCACCATGTTTCGTCATTAGTAATAACCCTTCGTCCTTTTCCAACTGGTTTTTAAACTCATGACGGGCCTAAAGCCGAAGCTGTCTTTGATCCTCAGTGAGGAGACGAGGAACAAATTTGGCTGCAATGTGAAAATTCTTCGACAAAATCCTTTGAATTGAACTCCATGACATTCCAGACATATCATATAGTTGATCAATTGTTCTGCGGCGATCTTCACGGACGAGGGTGCTAATATTTTGTATTTATCAAAAAATTATCTAATCGCGTTAAACTAATCTCTCTGAGGTAAAATAATATATTCATAATTTGCTTTTCGCGAAAAGCACTCAATCTTTAGCTAACTTTATTGTTATTATTATTATTATTTTATTAATTTATTTAGCTTAATAGCTAATCTTTACATCTAACAAATTTAGTAAACATATATAAAAAATATATAAAAAATACATAACAGAAAGAAAAAATAAAAATATACAATAATAAAGACTTAATATTATAATTTATTTCTATATGTACGAAGGTGTTTTTTTATTCCATTTATGAAACCCGTTATATTTTTGCTGTTTCATATTTCTCTTGGAAGACTATTATATAAATCAAAACCTCCGTACATAATTCCCCTAGCCGTACTCGTTTTCTTTTACTTAATTATCTTTAAATTTTCTCTATTTCTAGTATTATATTTATGTACATCTTTATTTCTTATTAAATACTTATTAAAATATTCTGGTAACATACTATTTTCTAACTTATATATAAATACTAAAACATTCATACTCAATATTTCTTGAACATTCAACCATTCTAATCTATCAATCATACTTTTACAATTAGTTAATCTATTTTTATTTAAGATTACTCTCATTGCCCTATTTTGTAATTTTTGCAACATTTGTTTGTCTAATTTATTTAACATATTTAATAGTGTTGCACAATAAATAAAATGGGGCAATATTATACTATTGTAAATTATTTTTTTTGTATTTATACTTAATATATTTCTTAATCTAGATAATAAACCTATTTTTCTACTAATTTTTTTTAATATGTAATTACAATGTTCTTTAAAATTTAATTTAGTATCAACAATTACTCCTAAATATTTTATATTATCCACTATTTCTATACTAGAGTTATTTATTACTATTTTGGTACTATTATCTAACACATTTTTATAATTAATAAACATACATTTAGTTTTATTCTCATTTAATTTAAGTACATTATTCTTTAACCATATTTCTAATATACTTAATTCATTATTTAAATAAGGAGTAATTGTTGATACTAAATTAAATTTTAAAGAACATTGTAATTACATATTAAAAAAAATTAGTAGAAAAATAGGTTTATTATCTAGATTAAGAAATATATTAAGTATAAATACAAAAAAAATAATTTACAATAGTATAATATTGCCCCATTTTATTTATTGTGCAACACTATTAAATATGTTAAATAAATTAGACAAACAAATGTTGCAAAAATTACAAAATAGGGCAATGAGAGTAATCTTAAATAAAAATAGATTAACTAATTGTAAAAGTATGATTGATAGATTAGAATGGTTGAATGTTCAAGAAATATTGAGTATGAATGTTTTAGTATTTATATATAAGTTAGAAAATAGTATGTTACCAGAATATTTTAATAAGTATTTAATAAGAAATAAAGACGTACATAAATATAATACTAGAAATAGAGAAAATTTAAAGATAATTAAGTATAAGAAAACGAGTACGGCTAGGGGAGTTATGTACGGAGGTTTTGATTTATATAATAGTCTTACAAGAGAAATCCGAAACAGCAAAAATATAACGGGTTTCATAAATGGAATAAAAAAACACCTTCGTACATATAGAAATAAATTATAATATTAAGTCTTTATTATTGTATATTTTGATTTTTTCTTTCTGTTATGTATTTTTTATATATTTTTTATATATGTTTACTAAATTTGTTAGATGTAAAGATTAGCTATTAAGCTAAATAAATTAATAAAATAAAATAAAATAATAAAATAAAAGTGACAGTGAATCGAGATTGACGGAAACCGCAATACGCAGCAATTACAAAAAATGGAGCTAAAAATGAAACCAACAGAAAAAAAGGCATTACTTGTATAACCCAAAGATAAAAAAGCACAAAAACGAAAACGACACTGGAACTAACAATTAAACATTGTATACATGCGATTAAAATAAATAAAATAATAAATATCAAAAATTAAAGGCTAGCTATAGAAACTGAAGATATTGAAAATATGTAAAATTAATTAGCTAAAATGAAAAAATAAGCAATAAAATCGATGCAAGTATACCAAAAAAAATTTACCAAATTTGTATTTTGGACTTGACCTAAAAAAAGTTTTAAGACTATAATTAGTTTATTAGGTTAGGTTTGGGTTAGGACAGCAAATGGACGTTTCGCAACTGTTTTTTTTGCCTAAATTCAATGTTTAGAATCTACGTAAAACGCAATTAAATCGCAGTGAAAACGCTCGGTTATCTAGCACAATTTATTTAAGAGGCGATAAATACACTCATCTGTAGTTCATTTAAAATAGAACATCCAAATCGGTTACCATTTCTGTATGATGAAGTACATTGGTATCCCTTTTCTTGCTTTAGATTGATCATGGAATAACATGTGTTTGATAATAATTGTAGCTATAATACAATTTAAAACGAATAAGGAATCAACGTATAGTTTTCCATTGTTGTATTTAGTGGCAAAAAAGTGTCAGCGATAAGAATGAGACGATACAGCGTATGCACAACAATAGTCCATCGCGGGGTCTTGACCGTTCAGTTCCCACACACTGAACACAACTTGTCATTGTTTGACATGTCACATGGTGCGCAATATTTGGCTAGCGATAAAACGCAAGGTAAAGCCGCAACACTGTGCCTCTCAATAATTTTCGGTCATCGTCTTATCGAAAAGTCACCGGAATGAATTATCGCTACTTTGTGTTAATACGTCGATACTTTCCCACGCTCGACATCGCTCGTGTGTTTGCTCAACGGGCTGCGATTTGGTGTGAAGAAGAAATGATAAACAACTCAGAATAAATAAACAATTGCACGAAAATAATGCGTCGCTTGTGGCGGCTTATCGTGTTTGCACGCGTAATAACTATTAGACCTATGTGACCCAACGCCAAAACATAAAACCGCATTATATCGCGATTTTGCGGTGAACCCGCTCGAGTGTTTGCGAACAGAGCCAACATATAATGCGCTGATTCCGATGGTTTAATTCGTATCGTGAGAAGCTTAACTATGAAAGAAGGCGATTGTTGCACGAAAATTATCCGAAGTCGCATAGACATGCCTTAAAAGATATAGTCCGTCCAAGATATGAACGCTCATCGTCACAGTATTGGTGAGAAAATAAAATAATAATTAATTTTTACTTTTTTAATTTAATTTGTTGAGGAAAGTGTAAAATATCACTTCTTACTTATTTTGTTTATTTATATACATATTTAACTAAAAAACATGAGAGCAGTCTTAGTCTCAATCTCCAGGTTGAATATCTGTTCAATATAATATTTTTTTAAATACCAATACAATATTACAGGAATTGTTTTATTGATTACAAAATACCATAACATTAAAATAATTTATAATAAAAATATAACACAATATAATTTTTAATTCAATTTCCAACGTATAGTCACCCTACCCTTAAAACTGCCCTGATTTAGTATTGGTAACGGTCTCCTATCGGTGTAATAGGCACCGTTATTTCCAACACAACGATGATGAGCGCTAACATCTTGGACGGACTATACCTTGGTGTATCGAGCTTAAAAACGCATATTAAATATGTGTATAAGATACTAATGAAAACTAGTTTGCTATAGAAAAGGAATATTATTATTATAAATGCAAAACAGTTCCAGCTCATCGTAGCTATCGTCGAAAACATATTTTTGATTTGTAATCACGAGTTTTGGGTCACATTATACCCCCTAGCTGAGAATCATCAAGCATAAACGAATTGTAAACAACATTGAATACACTCTACGCCTAAAATGCAATGCAGCATCTTCAACTCTATATCGGATCAGTGCACGCCACAGCTTCCAATTTTTATACACATACATTCGCGCGTGCTAAAACCGAATCACAAGAAGAAATTCCATTATTATAAAAATGGAAATATATCTTAAAATGAATAAAAAAATAAATAATATAAATTAAAACAATAAAAAAATTAAATATATTTTATGTCAAAAGTTTTAAAATATTTCTTGAACACAATTCATCATTATGGTTTCTACATTATATTATTTATATTAATATAATTTAATCTAATCTAAATCTGAATTTTTTAAATAAATAAGCAATTTAACTCCCTTTAAAATAATATTAGAGAAAAGTAAGGAGTTCAAAAATGTTCTATTTATAACAATAATAATAATAAAATAAATTTCTGTAGATTTTGTAGTTCAGTAATAGTTATGATACAGCCATGTGTATATTTCGCTGGAATTAAACCTAATGACAATATTTTTGTCGCAAAGATAATAATTGTTTAACAAGAGTAAAATAAGTATTTATATCTCCTACTCAATTTATAATATACATTGATTTTATTTGTCAGCTAATAAAAAAATTACCGCTATTAATATTTTTTTTTGTTAAATTTAATATAAATTACCATTGAATCATTTTTACTGTTTTATTATAAAAATACATTAAATAATTATATTCTTATATCATTGCATATAATATTCTTGATTAAAATATAAAATTGAAATATTGATGTGTTTTATGATCTTAAACATAATTTGTATAGATTAGTGATCTATTGTAATTATTTAAATGAAATGTAATTTTGCTACAAAAATATAGTATTTTTATGTAAATTATTTGAAAAATATATTAATATTAAAATATTGATATTAATATGCAGATGACATTTTCCGATCGCCATATTTCCAAAAGCGCTAAAAATAATATGGTAACTCAAACTGCATAAACTTAATATAATATCAATTGAATTATCTTATTTACAGGTAAGTGTTAAAAAAACATTAAATTTAATCAAATTTTACATTAGATTTATTTTTCTTAATATAAATTAGTGAATCAGTTTACAAAAATATAAGCAAAGCTAATAAAGAGTTGTTTTAGCGAATAATAAAATCATTGATGGATTTCTTATGTACTCAATTTCACGTCTAGTAAATCACCACATGGAATACATCCGAAATGATTTGAGTGATTATTGCAGATTTAATTTAATCCGATTTTCTTCTCATTCCTGACACTTTTATGCAGGTGACATAGATGTTCTACAAATTAAAAAAGCGCTTCATTGCTTCAAATTATTAAATTAGTATTGAGAAAATGTCATCAATGTGTCTTAAAAGCTAGACTATGCCATGCCATGTTTCGACCCCATACATATGAAAAAGATTACATAACAGATTAATAGATTTTCAGATCAGTTTTAAATCAATATTACACCTAATCATTACAGTTGTGCTAATGGACGTATTTTATTGATTAAATGTGTCATTCTTAAACCTCTAGCTGTTATTTAAGATATTTTTCATACAGTTATCGCTTCTTTATTTAACGATAATTCGCTAAATTTGTTATGGTTTCAATTGCTAGGGTGCAAAAGTTAATTTTCTCCCACGCTTCGTGGTTTTAATACGCAGGAATCTTCCCACGCTGTTGCCAGCCAACGATAAAAAGGAGCAATTTGGTGTTATATAGATTTAGCACCCCTTAGATCAATTGTCTAGTTACGCGGGGAGCAAGCCTCCCCCTTTTTAAGACCCTAGACGCAAACGATTCAAAGCTCCTTGGGCATCTGTCCCCATTCCCTATCTGTCTGCCTTCCAACTTTATCCGCTACAAAGACGACTCGTTATAAGCATCGGACAAAGGTTAACATAAAATCTGATATAATACAGTTTTCGTGAAGCAATATAATAATTATGTTGCAACATCTTATGCTAATGTGTGGTATCAGACCCTTATTACATATTTTAATCTTTAAATATGTATTTAAAAAAACTAATTTTAATATAGCAAAAAGAGAGCTAAGTAACACTATTTATGAGTATAGTTAATCAAATAGATGTTACTGATTTACAGATTTCGTTATCTCAGTTCTTATTCAGTAGTTGTTGATTGTGTTGATGCAGTTGGGTTAACTAAAATGTGTTGAATGCTACTCAAATGCATTTACTGGCAAAGTTTAGTAGCATTATTATCATTAAGTATATTAAAAAATGAGATTATTATATTATATTATATTATAGATGTTTTTATTATTAGCATAATATAAAATATTTCATTAGGGGTAAGAAGGATCAAATTATTTTGGGTGTAATTTACAATGGGGCGAACATGTCTGGTGTTGATAAAGATGAACAAGCCATATTTAATCAGAGAAATGAACAAGCCGTGTATGATCCCTGTTTGGCTCACAATCTTAATTTGGTTTCTCTTTTGAGGTTATTCAGAGAATCTATACGTTTTTGTGAATTCTACAACTAGATGAGATAAACTAATGTCTGTTATAAAAACATCTTTAAAAAGTCATACAGAAGAATGCTATAAGGGAATTGGATCAGCAAATACCATTAGTATATAACGTGCTTATGGGTTTATAAATTAAACAGTCTTAATTAAGAGCCTATTAAAAAAATAAATTAGGATAAATTTGAGACTGTTTTTTTATATTTTCTTTTAAGGATATTCTGGTTTAGAATCAGGGACGTCATTGCAGGTATTTACATGGCGGAGGGGAATACAGTGTTTTATTTTATTAAAATGCATAGTATTTCATTATAGGACATGCGTTTTTCTGACCAAATTCCTCTTAAAAATGACTTCCCTGTTTGATTCTATTTCATATTTACATTGAATATTTCCTTAAGAAATATCACACAAAGGACAAATATTTATAAATCATAAATCTTACACCAGTATCTATCTAGAATGTCTAATACTTAAATACTAAGTAGGTATCATGTATTAGTATTATATTCAATAATTGCTTCCCTAATCTTCAATCATATACATATATTATAATATTACTATAATTGTCAGAATTTAATGTTCTTAAACTCGAAACGAAACACTTTTTTTATCTGCTTCTTCTTCATATATTCTTTATGTAAGCGCGTAAAAATTGCTGTACTGAAAGCTTCTGAAGTAAGTGTCGACGTGGGGCTAGTAGCGTGGCAACCAGGTGGCTCGGTTCCCACATACCTGGGCAGGTGGGCCGTGCGTATCTGCTATGTTCCCACGGGAGGGTTAATCCCCCCACACTGCAAGCACCCCTGCCTTTTCTACAAAATCACATACTCTCACTCATCTTCATCACCTGTAGAATGCGAATTGCGATGAACTCATGAAAAATCATCAATCACAATGAACAAAGTCACTCGCAAAAAGATGTTATATAGTTGTTAGAAAAATAATTGGAATTTATGAGCTATTCAAATACACTTTTCTTAACTAATAATTAATTTAATCAATCCAAGTAACACCATTATCCATTATTCTACGAATATTTTGAAATTGATAAATTTATCAACCATAATAATTTTGTAACAAACAATATTTTAAGCTGCCGTTGTATTTAATTTTAAAGTACTAATTTTAATCAAAATTTTAATTAAAAATTTAGAAAACTCTCCCCTTCTCACTTACATTTTTTATTGACGCTCAGCTTTTTGTTTCAAAATGATGGTTTAACCTTTCGGCTCATGTGAATTTTGAGTCATAAAAGCTAGGTAATGGCACCAATTCCATTTTCTATGTTTGCAACGCCGGAACGTCATAGGGAGGGGGGCATTTGTCCCCCCCCCTTGGATTTTGGCTGAAAAATGTAATTAAATACTATGAATCTAAATAAAATATAAATATTAAAAAGCTGAAGTAACGTCCCTGATTTGGGTTATCCCTTAAAGAAAAATAAAAAAAAGCAGTCTCAAATTAGGATTACTATAACTATTCAAATATTGAATAAAAATTAATGAAATAATTTTATATATTTGTAGTTTATATAATTATTATTTTTTTTAATTATGTAAAATATGCATATCAATGAGGGCTTCAAAAAGGAAAATGGTTAATTTATTATTTTGTATGCTTTTTGATCAGGGACGTCATTTCAGCTTTTTCAAATCATTAGAATTAAGATCAGCTGCGATTGAATTAATTCAGAAAAAAATATGAAACATTTTAAATAAATAATTTTCTCGAATTTATTGTATATCTTCAATTTATTTATACTAATAAAAAGAGATTATTCAGAATCATTCAATTCAAAAGTCAGCGCTCGTCTTATAAAAAAAATGATGCAATTTAACATGAAATTATTTAAAGAGATATATGCGTTTAAATAAACACTTGTTTAAATAAACACTGTTCCATAAAAGTATTTTTTTTATGTATTTAGATATTCGTAAAAGGATTCGTTGCAAGGAGTTATTCATAAGGTGTTCAATGTCCTGACCAATACTCACTCGCACCTAATCTTTCCAAAAATAATGTACAAACAATTCGTTTTATGAATCTATTATTTTATATATTTTTGTCGGTTAGATTAAGCTTTAATAATAATTAACCTTTATTTACAATGTATTATCATAATATTTATCATAAACAATCATGTTATGCGACATCTATTGATAATATATTAAAACATATATTTTTAAATGGTTCAAGTCTTTGCTAATTTATTACTGAATTAAGCTATATTTTTTTTAAATAATTCATGTTATTTTATTTTGTTTACAAACAAAAATAAAAATGCCTGACATTTATAGACCATCCAAAACTTTAGGAGAAAAATGTCTCTTATTAACAATCTTTATAATGACGCAAGTGTTTATAATAGTATTTCTATGTATGTACTTACGTTATTTACTTCTTAATCATTATACTCACTCCATTATTACTTTCAGCATATCTGTCGTTGAGACCAGAAGACATTGCCACCAATGACACGCCTCATGCCAAACAATTTAAAAGTAGATAAAGTGCCTTCTTCTAAATAAATATAATATAATTAGCTACACAATTGTTATTACTTGAAAATTTTATTGTAGTATTGAAGAATGCTAGAAAAAGTTCGGCCGCTCTCGTTTCGAAAATTACAAATGAAAGTTTTGTGTGCAATGTCAATTTGTTGACTCCTTATTGGTCGGTGACGACTGCTCATTGTGCATCAATGATAACGTTACCAGAATTCACCAGATTTGGAGCATCTTGGTATTTGAAAGCCGGTGTAGAACAATGGGACATTAAAGGTAATTCACGAGTCTTTCTATTGTATCTCTTATTTTTGATGGAAAAACACATGTTTCTTTACTAAGGAACGACTTATACAGTTGTCGTAGACAATTTTCTTGCGGTTTTCTGTGAAATTGTTATATCCTCATTGCTTGTTACTTTAACTATAAGATTAGCTGACTTTTTTAATTTCATCGGCGAAAAATAGTATTGATCGATTTTACATATTCTCATATTGTAGCCGCTGGTACAAGTCATTCAATTTGCACCATATAAAATTGATATTGTTCGTCATTAGAAAGCGCATTGTCAGGCCCATCTTTAAAATATCACGCCGTGTGCTGAAACAGTCCCTAAGCTATTGTTTTCAGGGCTTAGTTTTCGTTTGTAAATGGCTCTAGAATTTAATGTTGTTTAGTTTAGTTAGACCTGATAGTTTTGTACAATTTTTTTTAGCGATAATATCTATTAAATTTAATTTTGGGCTATTTTTATTAACAACCTTTTTCATATGAAACTTAATTTAGAGCCGTGTCATCTGCATATCATGCTTAGTATGTCTACAATGATATATTTCGTTTTTAGGTGTATCACGGCAAATTAAAACACATAAAATTCATCCTCGATATGATGAAGTAACATTGAAGCACAACATAGGACTATTGCGAGTAGCACATCCAATCAAAGCATCTAAAGAAATATGTAAGATAAACGTTTAAACCTATTCGGAAAGAAATTAAAAATAGAAAATAAAAATTAAAGCAAATATCATTTTTATAAATGTCCTAAATAATTTTTCAATTTTCTTCATCAATGCAGTTATTTTAATTTATATCATATTTTTTTATTGAAGACTTCGCCAACATTATAAAATTCGATCGGAATGGATTAGAAAATGTTAGTATAGTAGGTTGGGGGAAATATTCACACAGAGCTGGTAAATTATAATATGTGCACTATATTTACACTAAGTAGTATGTCTTTCTAAATTTTTTGTAAACGTTTTAGAAGCACCGGAGAGTAAGATGATTCTTATGCCGAGTCACATCCGTCAATATAATATAACTTGTTACGAAGATATAGGTTCGATTTGCGTCACTATCTTCACAACTAGCAATTACAATTGTTATCCGAGTATTTCAATGGTTAAATATTTAATATTAGTTTATGAATAAAATACTTATTGATGATAACTGTTTTAGATGACGGATATGGGGTGAGTACGGAGAAGGGATTAATAGCCATTGGATCGCATGGAGAAAAATGTTCTTTAAATTCACCGCAATTTTTAATAAAACTGCACCAATATATAGATTGGATTTCAGAATCTATAGTCGATTGACGAATAAAATAGTCAAACATATCACCATGCTTAAAAATTCAAATCAAACATATTTATATTTGTAATAAATTGAGTAAAATAAGGTGTTTGTAATAAACGATAATTAAAACAAAAAATATATGAAAAAATATTTATTTAGCGCCAAAAAAATTATGTAAATCTTACATACAAAAAATATAGTAACCCTAGCACCAATCTGCCCATAAGTGATAACAAACAACAATAAATAAGTACTTTTCTAAAATTATCTAATTTACAAGCACCGTCACTGATTCTTCGAAACAAACAATCAAATATTGCAACATTTATCAATCGAATGGAATGATGATTTATAAAAAATTTGATCACATCGCAAGCAATCGCTCGCTAATATATAAAAATGAAAAATAGTTATTTGTATCAAATTGGAATATTACCGAACATTGCAGTAGCGGTCGCCGACGTGGCGGTTTTAATTGTTGTAAGTAGACGCGGAAACTTGTCCTCCATGGCCAGTCCAGTTCGTGTGGACAAATTGGCCCTCTTTGCCGAGCAGCTCGTAAGTGTGAGCGCCAAAGTAGTCTCTTTGTGCCTGAAAAATCGATGAAAAACACATACAATATAAAGATGTACATTTAATTAATGCAATGCATTTAAAAAATTCAAAAGCAGTAGCTTAAAATCTCCACTGCAACAATAAATAAAAACCTAGTAAATATCTCGGTTAAGTATGCTTTAAACGCCATTTTGATTTAAAATGGTAGTTATTAAAAAATTAAAAATTCGTAGCTCTATTAATAATAATCATAAAGAAAATAGTAAAAAGGTCAAAAATATTCTATAATAGAAATTTAATCTATTTGATTCTTGCGGCTTAGAAAATATTTTTGGTTAGTGAAAGACATGGACAGTTTTTTCCAGGGGGGGCAAAAGTTGGCAAGTCAGTGGTCGTTTTCTTATAGTATTTCAATAAATGACATACATTTTTCTGCCACCCCCCCCAACCCCAAATGACATCCCTGTATAGAATCCACGTCAAAAGTTAAAAGTGAGAATCGAACGAATGAAACATATCTAAACTGAATTTCGACCAATAGGAGCGCAAAAAACAATTATCTCTTCTCAGAAGTCAAAATCAATAAAATTGTGCCGTCGTCATCGGAACGCTCGTTACCGAGCATTCTCACATTCCCACTGCAATGGCGCCAGCACGATTTTATTGCTTTTGATGTGGATTTTTGACTTCTGAGAAGTGATAATTGTTTTTGCGCCCTCCAATTGACCAAAATTCGGTTTAAGTATAGTTTAACCATCTCTCTTATATCAAAAGCCTATAGAAAAATCCTTTTACCGGGGATGTCATTTGGAGGAGGGGGGGAGACATTTGCTCCCCCCCTTGAATTTTCCCAGAAAAATATGTGTAATTTAATGAAATACTATGAATTTTAATGAAATCAAAATAAACTGGCCAACTTTTGCCCCCCTTTTCTAGAAAAAGAGGGGGGGGGGTAAAATTTAGCCGGTCAATTTCGATTTTATTAAAATTAATAGTATTTCATAAAATTATATGTATTTTTTGGTCAAATTCAAGGGGGGCAAATGCCCCCCTCTGACCCTCCTAATGATATCCCTGGTGTAAGGGTCTAATCTATTAATATTATAGACATAATCACGAGGGTATGTTGAATGACAACATTGTGTGTCAGTAAATGACATCAGAAGAGTGAAAAGTAAGAATCAGGCATGCAACACAAAGAATACGCCGCACTTGCATAATGCACCAACGTCGAGCAGCACTATCTTTTATTTTATTGTGAATAATATATCGCTTATAATTGATTCATTAATAACAATCAGTAATATTTTTTACTATATTTAGAGAATAATAAATGAAAGATATGACGCTAAAATTTCCACTCCAACACAATTAACGCTTTATTTATTGTTGGCTTAGCTTGTATTTTTAGGATGTATCAAGTCAAATAAATATTAATCGTACAATTTCAGTATAGATTGTTCTTTACAAATATTTGGGGGTAGTATAAATGGGAGTTATACTCAAATCAGAAATCACGGCCAGTGGAGCATTATTTCTTTCGTCAATATTCATAAGTAAGAAAGAGATTGAAATATCCGGATGTCACCCTTGCAAGTCAAGACACGTATGTATATACAATCAATATTTTTGTAAAAATTTAAATTATTGATATGATTAATATGTTAGAATGGTGAGAGTTAACAGGTATCAGAATCTATTTAATTGTTATTCTTTATTTATCGAAAAGCTAGCGTAAAGTGAAAATACATTCTTATATAACTTTTTATCCTTATCATTGTGAAAATGTATAATTGAGTAAAATATATGTTTATCAGACCCATTCATAAAAAATCAAAGTACAAAAACATAAGTCTCATGATAGCTATCATCTGAAGAACTACTGCTATTTAGAATTCCTTACCAATATACATATTTCCATATACTTTTTAATCTATTCATTGCCAGTTTTATACAAACTACAATAAGGCCGGTTTCACACGTGCCGGGTGGATTTGCCCGGCACCAGGCCGGCGCCGTGTAGTGGGGATGGTGTTGTATGGGCTAGTACCTATCATTTCAGACGTGCCGGACAAATCTACCCGGCGCCGGCCCGACGCTGACTGCCGGGTTGTCGCCAGCCGCGCTCACTAAACTGTCCGGCGCCGGGTACCGAGTTGAGTGTGGTGAGGGTAAAACTCAAACATGAACCGGGCCGTTGACAGTGATTGTGGTATCTTGTAATAAAATTATTAAATATATTCCTCGTGTTTAGGCAATAGCGGAAGAAATAGACCTCGAAATTTAAATTATATTAATGTAATCTCTTTTACTTATCTTAGTAGAATACATACAAAAATAAAAAAATAACGCGAAATGTGTAGAAGGACTTATGTGAAGCCGTTAATCCTAAATTACTGGCACCAGTTGATGGGGTATAGGTCGGGTTGGGAAGAAACCAGCCAGAAACCGGCCAGAGACCGGCCACGTGTGAAAGCTTTGTAAACGGCGCCGGCCCGGTGCCGGGTGAATCCATCCGGCACGTGTGAAACCGGCCTAAGGGTGTGATTAGGGATTGAAATAATACCGAGATTTCGAATTCCGGTATTACTGGTATTTACATTATTATTATCATTTAAATAATTGGTAAAAAACGAAAAAATAATCTGTGTACCGCTCACATGTTTCACCATGTTTACTGATTAGTAAAATCAAAGCATTCAAATACCATTATTCCTTTTAATATTTACAATGTTTACACCCAGCACGGGTAATTATGTTTTGTAGAAATTTGTGGCTTTGCTTGATTTTGAATTGAATTTTTATTTCATTAGAATTAAATTACAACTATACCCAATCCTCATGTTTAGTATCTTTAAACGTTGTTAAGTCGGCTTATCTGATAGATGTGCTTTATTGCTATGTTTATATTGTTTAATGTTAATACATGCTCGTGAGCTTTTTGCAGTTTCAACCAACTGACTGTGATTTATGAGCAGTCAGTAGGCAGTGAAACCTCTACCAGCAGCTAAATAGTTACCGATTGGAAAGAAAAGACAAAGAGGGAGGCTTAAGTTGTCAACTAAGGCGTTTATAATTCATTAAAAGAATGCATCTTGATTAATTAATAAAAATGTATATTGATTAATTAATAATATCGGTATTTCTTATTTTTAATTTACTACTTAATTTCATTAAGCAATCGTTCAAAAGGCAGAGATTCATATATGAGTACCACAATTGGAATGAGATAATAAAATAGGTTAACTTCAAGTTTCCTGCGTAAAATATGTGACTGTGGCGGCACGTTACTTTATTATGACCATCTATTATTTTTATTATGACCGTTTATAATTTTTATTCTGACCATTATTATTTTTATTATGACCATCTATTATTTTTACTCTGACCATTATTATTTTTAATATGAACGTTTATTATTTTTATTCTGACCGTTTTTAATTTTTATTCTGACCATTTAATATCTATTCTGACCATGATGCTAATAAAATTTTGACCGAGATTTGATTTTTATTCTGACCCAAATTTGATTTAAATTCTGACCATTTAATTTTAAGTGTTAAAATATTAGTCTTCGTAGAGAAAACAATACACAATGATAAGTGCAATTACAGAAAGGGAGAACATTTATATATAATATAAACAAAATATATTCAACTAGAACAAATCATTACCTGAAGGAGATTAGCCGGCAATGTGTCAGAGCGGTATCCGTCGAAGAAAGACAACGCAGAACTCAATGCTGGCACTGGAACACCGAGAAGCATAGCTTCGGCTACGACTTCTCTCCACGATTGTTGCGAGTCGAGCATGGCCTTCAAAAAAAAATCATCTAGCAGCAGGTTGGACAAGCTCGGATTGCGCATGTACGCGTCCTTGATGTTGCCCAAAAAGACGCTCCTGATGATGCAGCCGCCGCGCCACATCAACGCTATTCCGCCGTAATTCAAGTTCCACTTAAAGGACTTGGCCGCCTCCCTAAGCAGCATGAAGCCTTGTGCGTAAGACACTATCTTGCTGGCGTAGAGAGCCTTGCGGATCTTTTCGATGAACGCTTTCATATCGCCCTTGAACGTACCGAGCTTTATGGAGCTGAACTTTTTGCTTGCCACTACGCGCTCATCTGATAGGAAATTATATAAATAGAATCACTACACTGCCTCAAAAAATAAAATTAACTGCATAATTCAATATACCTTTTAAGGCACTCAAACATCTAGCGAATACGGCTTCGCCGATCAAGGTGACTGGAGTTCCGTAATCTAAAGCGGAAATGGCAGTCCACTTTCCAGTTCCCTTCTGACCTGCTGAATCTCTGATCTTCGGCAAGAGAGGCTTATCTGGAAAATGAAAATATTTGTATCAATTTCAAAACATACAATCAATTTAAAAAAAATATTATTAGCAATCTGAATTAGACAATGTTAAAATGTTCTGGAAATTCTCGAGAATAAATGGATTGTTTCTATGTTGGCAATGCTAAATCAGACAGCTGTCAATAATTACTTGTGTTCAGTGTCAAATGTTAGTTTGCAACAACACATTTACGGAATAGATCGCTTAGCCACCGCTCAACGCCTTAAAATTGGTTAATTGTTCTACAGAAATAACAATTCTGTACGTACTGTGTATCGAAATTTACGAGAAGATCACGGTCAATTTCATCATCCTACTGAGCGAACAATTCGCAACGTAGTGAAAAAATTTCAAGACTGAAAGCGTTGGAGATAGGGTAAGGCCTGTGCATCATTGTGGCGCCTGTTCAGCCGAGATTATTGCTGTTGTAAGAGAAAGTGGGGCCCGGAAAGAAAGACCCGGAATTGTCAACTCGTCGGCGTTCGCAGCTTTTGGGATTTTCTTATTGCTCCCTTTGGAGCATTTTGCATCTGGAATTGCACAGTGGAAACGTTCATTACCGACGAACGACACTGCGACCGCACGATTTTATTGCTTTTGACGTGAATTTTTGACTTCTGAGAAGGAATAATTGTTTTTTGCGCTCTCCTATTGGTTAAAATTTAGTTTAAAGATGCTTTATTCGACTCTCATTTATTGTAAGTCGTAATATTGTTATAAAAAACAATGTGCATAAGTTACATAACAGAACTTAAAAAACATATTATTTCAATGTTTTTTTTTTGCTAAGATTGGTCATTTTATTTTTAGTATGTCCAAAACTTTATATTTTTACTGCTATTGTACTATTACTGTGTTTTATGACATTTTTTTATATAATATATTTATCGAAATCGAGAGTTTTCGCAGTATATTGCCATGATAAAGAAAGCTTTATTAAAATCCATAAAGACAGCATTCAGTCACTATCGTTGAGAAGGATAAAAGATGACAGTGAGTTGTATAAGACGAAAACCATGCTGTTGGTCGCCAATTTGATGACAGCGATCGTAAATATATCTACAGGGAGTTATTATGATTTTAAAAATATAAATTACCATCAGTGTCCTTGTAACAAAGGATATCTTTAGTGATTTCAATCAAGAAAGAGTTGAGCTCCCCCTTGTTCCAATAGTCGAACACGTTGGCTATTACTTCTTGACTTAATCCTGCAAAATATATTCAATTTATATAATGAAAAAAAATATGATTTTCACTCAAGTGTTACCTAATCCATCCTTCATCAAATGGTATGCTTCGCAGATCAATTGCATGTCTCCGTATTCGATTCCGTTGTGCACCATCTTCACAAAATGACCGGCACCATCTTCGCCAACCCATTCGCAGCACGGTTCGTTGTTTGATTTGGCGCAAATGGCCTAAAGACAACGATTAATTTCGCTACTTTAAAATATATGCGAATAAATCATACCTGGAAAATAGGCTTGATGTACGGCCATGCATCTTTATGGCCACCGGGCATCAGGGAAGGTCCATATCTAGCTCCGTCCTCGCCGCCGCTTACCTGGCGATTACAATTCGTTATACCGGTTTGTAATGTAATTGTTCAAAAATATAAGTAAGAGACTCACTCCTGCTCCTACGAACAACAATCCTTTAGCAGCCAGTTCTTTACAGCGCCTCTGAGTGTCGGTGTATTCAGAATTTCCTCCGTCGATGATGATATCGCCTTTGCTTAGGAGTGGCGATAGCAACTTAATGAAATCGTCAACAGCAGATCCGGCTGAAAGTTTATTATTTAAATGATTGAAATAAAAATATTAAATTCAATGCATTGGCTTCTCCAGTGACTGGCATTAAGCTGTTACACGGTGCTAGTCGCTGGCATTGTGTAAATCAGCCTTTAGATTATGAATTTAATCTATTTACCTTTGACTAAGAGCATTACTCTGCGAGGAGTCTTCAACTTCGACACCATGTCTTCCAAAGAAGTAGCGCCGATAATGTTTGTGCCTTTGGCTTCGTTTTGAAGGAAGCTTTGGACCTAGAAAGCAAAGTATGAATGAAAATGTTTTGAAAGGTTTAGAAATAAATTGTAATATTGTAATACCTTTTCAACAGTCCT
Source organism: Plectrocnemia conspersa (assembly GCF_051122295.1). Taxonomy (NCBI): domain Eukaryota; kingdom Metazoa; phylum Arthropoda; class Insecta; order Trichoptera; family Polycentropodidae; genus Plectrocnemia; species Plectrocnemia conspersa. Next base: position 1,481,050 of record NW_028277170.1, on the reverse strand, counting down.
GTTGTAAGCGCAAACTTTGAACCCCTTTGAGTCCATGTTCAAGATGAGGTTTTGACCCATGACGGCCAAGCCGATGAGAGCGATGTCAGCTTTACTGAAAAGCAAACGAGTTCAATGTCAACGTTGACCTTTTCCTGTGTTTTAATATCAATATCGATAACATATTTACTGTTTTGAAACTATTCTGCTTATCATTCAATATATTATTGTTTTGTCGTTAACTGACGTGTGCAATTTGTTAACAGCTAATCTTTCAAAAGGCAATTTAATGATAACCATTATGACATATATTGTTTCGAGTAACATGAGTCATCAAAGCAGTATTTATGGATCTCAAGAGAGCTTTTAAAATATAAGATAAACGATATTAAAATAAATCGGAGAATATAGGTATAAGTGAAATAGTGCTAAGATATTATTTAAGAAACATAAAGCAAAAATTATGTAAGTAGATTAAAAAAAGTAGAGTATATTTTACGGTGTGTTAGGACCATTATTATTTGTTAGGGATTAATATGCTTACTCAGGGATTTCAAATTATATATAATTATATAATTAATAACTGACCGATCGTCAAAGTAAAACGCCTTCCTGAAAACCATAATCTAGAGTGTTTGCTTCAGCTTTAATTTAGTTTCATTCAAACTATTGGACCTTATATGCGCTTTGCTTCTGTTGACATTCAAGTTTAAATTCCTTTGCTATAATGGGGCGGAAAAATAATCTGACACTTGAAAAATGAGCTTTAATCATTACTTTTACTATGGAGAGCAAAACTCAAAGTTACATTGCACAAAAATTAAATATTTCTAAGACGGCAGTGCAAGATGCGATTAAAATATTTCAAAATACAGGACTAAATCGTGATATACATCGTCCAGGAAGACCTAGGATAACGTCAAATCAGCAAGATTAACATATAATAATATCGAGTAAAAGAAATAGAAGACTTCCATCACCAGAAATTTGCTTTCTAGTTAAAAGTAGTGGTATTGAAAAGATAAAAATGGAGCACTTTACAAACATAATCCACTGTCCAAAATACTGCCTCCTTTAAACGAAAGTAGAGAATGATTGCCAGGAAAGAAGTAACCAACAACAAAGAGTGATTCATGAGGGTGCAAGCATGAAGACTTAAATATTAAGTATTGGTAATTTTCTTGAACTTGAAAATAATTTGTACCATAAGGGCCATATTAGTTACATATTTATATAATTGCTCATTTTTTAGCAAAATATGTAGCAACTACAAATTTTATCAGGCCTGCGAATATTGTATAATACATTACAAGCATTTGGTTGGAGATCATTTTTATCGATTTTCAATCGACTTGAGGTCGGCGACATGCATTTGACTTACAGCAGAGGTCAAAGCGACCAGCGTGCAAAGTGCAATTTGCACAAGCAAAAAAATGTACACAATGTGGTACTACACCGCTAAAAACCACGACGAAGCAAATATGTAAATGTTAAACACAACAAAGACGATACTCACTCTTCCATTTCTGTTTCTTGTAAGGTATATAGCGATTGAGAGAAGCGTGGACGCACGTGCAGCTCCGACCGGCGTCAGAGCGAGAGTGACGTCCGCTAGCTGACTGGCTGGCGTTACTAGCACAAGGCTGTCACTTTCAAGCGGCGGCAAAGTGTGACGGCCGAGCGGCGGTCAGTGGGTCGTCGCCGGAAGCCACGTTGCTCAACGAGTAAATCAATCAGCCGCCGGCTCAATGCTTTTTTGATAGTTCTCAGTGTAACGAGCATTTTTGACGTTTGATTTTTGGCGGCCATCTTGCGCTCATAGATTGACGACTCTGTGTAGCGAGCACCTTTTGGGTATCAACACACAGATTAACGGCCATGAATATTTTATTTATTTCATTATTCTGAAGTTAATGAATACACTAAATGATGGATCATTGAAAACCTTAACTTATAAAAATAATCGAAACGCTTAAGCGATAATCTGTTTGCAAAATATTCAGCGAGTATGGTGAATAAAATAATATTTCATAACTCGAGCATTGTCGTGGAACAGAGTTAGAACTTTTCGACCGACCAATGCATGGATTTTATCTATTTAATAATAATAATTATCAGCTATAATGAAATTAATTTAAAAAAATGTAGTTAAGCAGACTACTTTTAATATAGTAAAGATTTTTTCAGTCGCACGTTACAAAACGATCAAAAAATTAATTGTTTAAATTGCAAAGAAAACTTCGTAATGGCGATTATTTTTTATTCGTTTAGTTCGTGCGGCACCCACTTGGCAAACTATTTTATTTTTCTAGCTATTTTGAGTGGCACAGAAATGCTATATTATTAACCCTAACTTTTATGACATCTGTCAAATTGTTGTGCGTGGTTCTGAATTAACTAACACATTAAGCTGTTTGTTATCTACTAATTGTAATTATCGAGCATCAGTAATGAATTACAAAAACTTCTTATACTATATTATCCGATGCTATATGTACAATTATCACACAACTCTAATTTTATTATCAAATGACAAATGTGAAATCATCATTATTCATGTTTCATCATTATTCATAGTTGAGAAAGATGTGGCAAGTTTAGGTTTACGCCCCTGTTATTAGCTCTAAAGCACATCTTCGACAAACTTATTATTACTCCGATTGATTGATAAATATAAAAAATATAGTAAAGATTTTAATTTCTATAAATTTATTCAAAATATATACAGGAGTAACGATAAGTATGAAATGAAATTTCTAGGCTGTAAAAAGACTCAAGGAAAAAAGTTAAGAGACTCTTTGTTGATTTTACATGAGTGCTTGTTTTTATTAAATTATGTATATAACATGTTAATGCCAATAAATCAAGACAAGAAAAAATATTGACAATGTTATGAATAAATAGACAGAAAAAATATTTTGTTAGTATTTAAATAATATAACTAAGGATATTTTTATGACAAATATAATATTAACATAATACAAAGTCTAGATAGGTAGTATCGGCTTATTCCGACTTCTTACATTTACTGGTTTATTCCGACTATATTATTTATTACTAGCAATCCTAGTCCATCCTAGAAAAAATCAACTTACCTACGATGTTGCAGACACATTGCTCTTGCAAAGATATATGAGGATTGAATCGCGGATATTGAAACACTGCGTTAACAATTGTGCATTTTATTATAAATAATAAAATGTACAATATATTACAATTTTAAAATATACAATATATTACAATACAATAAAATGTACAATATATGCGTTAATTATCGATTTCAAGCCCTGCTTACGATGTACAAGTAATAAATCAATAACAGCGCCGTCATTAATGATGTCATTCGATAGACAAATCTGACGCGTTTCATTAGCATCGATCGGATAAATGATAAATATCTCAATCGATCGACTGTGAACTAGTTTTTTTTAATCAGCGCTTCTTAATCTTCACATGATTATGGTAAACAAGCATAGCGCTGTGCGGTCAGCGTGTGATTGCTCGTGGTTTCTACAGAATGATTACGATCTTCAAGGACTTTAAAATCGGAACATTTCGTTAAGCCCCAAGGTTAATTATTGTTACTATAATGTGAGTAAACTAGGTTGTAAAGATCCGCCAAAAAATTGTCATTAGCGTCCTTGACCACGTTGCACTCAAATGAATTTGAAAGCTCTCTCACTGATCCAGATACAGTCGATCGCCTGGAGGTACCGCAAAATAAAAAATAAGGGCACATGTTTGTTTTTAATCTACCTTATTAAATTTTCAAAGATTTATGGTATGTGCATTAAATTCTTCAAAAAACCCACTAATTTACATATTATACACCAAGAAATAATAATATCATCGGTCAAAGATGATATTATTATTTCTTGGTGTACAGCCAATTAAGTAACTCGTTTGAGAAATCGATGTTTAACTTCCTAAGAAGTTCATGACAAGTGCTAATATATTTTTCATTCTATATAATCTCAATCTTTCTCTACAATGTCCATGAATTGACGTATTTGTAATGAATGACAAAGACTTAGTATAAGCGTTTATGATATGTTGCCCAAAATATAATGAATTGGTAAAAGATAAAAATTTCATTTTTAATAAAGAGAAGAAGGATTATCTAATAAAAACATTTATTTCAGGACATTTTCAGAACAAAATAAATTATTTTTTAATTATATTTTTTTTAAATATTCGTTATTGCGATATTATTTTTTTAAATCCAGGAGTGGCTCTTCTATAGGAGCCAGGCCCAGTGGTGTAATGGGACCAAAGCGCGCCGGCACTTTTTTTAGAGGTACATTTTAAAAGCATCTAAATTTTTAAAATGTACCGGAAATTTCACAACAAAATCTGACATTAAATTTATTTAACTATATTTAGGCATTCGAAAATTAACGTTAAGACCATCTACTGGACCATTAACGCGAAGACCATTAGCTTTTAAATAAAATGAAACATTTTCAACTCATGTAAAGTTAAATAAAAACCCCAAAGCAAGAACATGTTATCTGACAGAATATTAGTTTTAAACTATTTAGTTAGTTGCAAAATAACAGTAAAGCCACTAGGTACTAGATGTATATAAAGCTATCCTTTTATAATATCATTTAACGTTAAAAACTGAATCGCTTTTACAGTGTGAGATAGTGATCTTGCTCAGCGATCGACAGCAGTTCTTCGAGATTATGGAGTTTTATCGAATCTAATTTGCCTATACGGACTTTACACCAGTGCTAACAATATTTTAAAGGTATATCGCACGCTATATACCTTCGTAAAAACCCCAAATCGGGAACATGTTATCTAATATAAATTTTGCTTAATGATATTTAGGTATTTGCAAATGAACGTTAAAACTACTAGACTTATAGATTTTAATATCATGTAATGTTAAATAAAAACGCCAAACCAAGAACATGTTATCTGACACCAAATTAGTTTCAATATATTTAGACATTAGCAAATAAACCTTTTGACCATTTCAATAAGATTTTAATAAAATTAATCATTTTCAATAGCATGTAACGTTAATTAAGACCCCCAAATCAAAAACATGCTATTTGACATAAAATTAATTTCGGCAATCGCAAATTAACGTTAAGATCATTAGCTATTCGATTTAAATAAAATGAAACATTTCCAACATCATGTAAATTTGAATAAAAACCCCAAAGCAATAACATATTATCTGAAAAATATTAGTTTTAAACAATTCAAATATTTGCAAAATAACAGTAAAACCAGTAGCCCTTTTTACATAAAGCGGTAGTGCGGGATAGTGATCTTGCTCAGCGATCAAAAGGGGTATATCGAGTTTATGGAGTTTTATTAAATCTCTTTTGACTACACAGTCTTCACACCAGTGCTTACAATATTTTGAAGGCATATCGTACGTTATACACAATTGTGAAAACCCAGAAACAAAAACATGTTATGTGACATAAATTTAGTTTCTAAATATTTAGGCATTTGCAAGTTTAGGGCAAGGCCATTGCTATTAAATTTAAATAAAATGAAACATTTTCAATATCAGGAAACGATAATAAAACCCAAAGTAAGAACATGTTATGTGACAAAAAAATATTTGGAGATTAGCAAAATAACGGAAAAAGCTACTTTTACGGAATTAGCTACTAGATTTATACAGAAACATATTTTTTGAATAATATTTAACGTTAAAAACTGTTTTTACGTAGTGCGACTGTGCAAGATAGTGATCTTGCTCAGCGATCAGGAGCGTTTCTTCGAAATATTATTTCTTTTGATTATTTAGACTTGACACCAGTGCCTACAAAATTTAAAGTAGTATAGCACATTAAACACTTTTGTAAAAATTCTAAAGCAAAAACATGTTATCTGACATAAAATTTTCTCAAAGATATTTAGACATTCGAAAATTAAGGGCAAGACCATTGCTATTAGATTTAAATAAAAGTATACTTTTACTACACTATATAACGCTAAATAAATATCTCTAATCAATAACATGTTATCTGATATTTTTTTTTAAATATTTAGACTATCGCAAAGCAACGTTGAGACCATTCACTATTAGATAAAAAATAAAATAATATTTTTACAACTTTATGTAACGATGAATAAAAACTTTATATCAACAACATGTTATCTGACAAAAAATAGTTCTTAGACAATTACAAAATAACATTAATATTAGTAGCAACTAGATTTCTATAATATTATCATTTTTGAATATCATGAATTGTTAAATAAACACAAATCAAGAACATGTTATCTAGCAAAAAGATTGTGGCAAGATATTTAGGCATTCGAAAATGACCGTTTGGACCATTAACTACTAGATTGATGTAAGGTTTTTTTTAATAAAATGTAACGTAAAGTAAAAACATGCTATCTGACATTTAATTTTTTTTTTTTTTTTTTTTTTTTTTTTTTTTTTTTTTTTTTTTTTTTTTTTTTTTTTTTTTTTTTTTTTTTTTTTTTTTTTTTTTTTGGTAAGTAGAGGGAAATCTTCGAAAGACGTCGTTAGCTTCCAAGTCGCTAACGACAGTGCCGGATTCCGTTGCTAGTCAACGACCTACCGGCTAAAACCCATCTACTGCCCTCCCCTGAACGACCGGTACTGTCTGTCCGATATATCCCTTCGGTTCGTTCAGTTCTGGGACTGTGTCCCGTTGGGGCCGCTATTGCGCTGTCTTTCAGCGTCTTCTTTGTGTCGCATTACGGAGGTCACAAAGTTCTTCCATGCCTCAAAGAAGCTCCTGTTCAGCAGCATTGATTGTACCATAGTGTTTACTGCGGCAGGCCTTCCTGTTGTCCTCTCCAACGCTGATCTGTCCGATGCCCACGCCGAGCATTCGAATAGCGTGTGCTCAGCGTCGTCATCTCTTTCGGTGTCGCAGTGGTGGCACACGGCGCTCGCTGCTTTGCCAATCTTCTTCAGGTACGTGCCGAAGCAACCGTGTCCGGTCATGCCCTGTGTGAGATGGTAAGATAGCTCACCGTGTTTCCTGGCGATCCAAGTCCTCAGGTCACCGATGAGCCTGTGCGTCCACCGACCCTTGGTGGACTCGTCCCATCTTCGTTGCCACTCGGACATGGTCGCAGCTCTGGCGGTCTCATTCTCCTGGCCGTTGTAGGTCGCCTGCCTCTCCAAGGCGAGTAGATCCAGCGGTGGCAAGCCGCATAGGGCAAGAACAGCATCTCCAGACACTGTCCTGTACGCGGAGGCTACTCGAAGCGCACTTCTTCGCTGCACTCTTGTGAGACTGAGCCTGGCCTTCTGAATTGTCATGGCCTGTGCCCAGACCGGGGCGCCGTAGAGGAGGACCGAATGGACGACCTCGTTGTACAGTCGTCGCCGGTTCTGTTTCGGTCCTCCGACATTGGGCATCAGCCTGGCGAGGTCCTCCGCCACACGCGCCGCTTTTGTCGCTGCTGCCTCGGCGTGGCGTACGAAGCGCAACTTGTCATCTATGTGCACACCCAGGTAGCGGATCTCCCTCTTGAATGGTATTTCGAGGCCGTCGATCGCTATCCTGGGTGGCGGTAGTTTGCGCCTCCGCGTGAAAAACACTGCTTCGGTTTTCTCCGCCGCTAGTGTGAGCCCGGCTTGATCCATCCATTTCTGTATCAGCTGCAGCGCCTCTTCTGCTGCCTGCTGCAGCTGTGTCGGTTGCTTTGCGGTGGCGACAACTGCGACGTCGTCGGCGAATGCGATTAGCTCGACGCCGTCGGGCATCTCCAGGCGCAGCAGCTCGTCGTACATTAGGTTCCATAGAGAGGGACCCAGCACCGACCCTTGCGGGACGCCCGCCGTCACTCGTCGGGTGCGCTTCTCGCCCCCGCAAGCATACTCCAGCAGCCTGTCCGTGAAATAACTCTCGACTATCTTCACCAGGCATGCTGGGGTTTTCCGGTCTCGGAGTGCCTTCACCGTCAGCGTCCAGCTGGCTGAGTTGAAGGCGTTTCGGACGTCTAAGGCAATCAGTATGGCGTGACTGCTGGTCTTCGCGCTGCCTCGCCATGCGTGCCTCACCTTCATGACTACCCTCTGGATGGCGTCAATAGTCGACCTGCCCGGGCGGAAGCCGTACTGTCGCTCCGACAATCCCATCTTTTCATCTTCTAGTACTGCCTGCAGTCGCTGGAGGATGATTCGCTCAAAGAGCTTTCCGGCCCCATCCAGCATGCACAGAGGGCGGTACGCTGTTGGACCCGGTAGAGCTCCCTTCCGCTTGGGGATCAATACTAGCCGCTGCCTCTTCCACGGCTTCGCGAATGTGCCTCCTTGGAGGCAATCGTTGTACACCGCGGCTAGTAGCTGCGGGTCCGTCTCGGCGATCCGGCTGATGACTGCGTTCGGCACGCAGTCCGGGCCCGGCGCCTTCTTCACGCTGATCCTCTTTGCAGCGTCGACCACCTCTTCCACAGTGAATGGCGAGAGAATGCTCCGTTCGTTGACCGGGTTGGTCTCGCTGCTGGGCCAAGTCTCTTCTCTGTGTTGGGGGAAGAGACCGTCGACGATCTGTTCCATGTTATTCGGGTCTTCCAAATACGGATCGACGGTGGCTTTTCGGAGTTTCCCCCTCACCATCCTGTATGGCGTGCCCCACGGGTCAGCCTCGAGCATAGCGCACAGCTCGTCCCAGCATCTAGACTTGCTCGCGCTGATTGCTATACTGAGGGCTTTTCGAGCCTGCTTGTAGCCCTCTCTTGACGCCTCGTCTCTGTGTCTCCTCTGCGCTCTTCTGCGCGCCGAGAGGCACTCGCGGCGAAGGTCCGCAATTTCTTCTGTCCACCAGTATGTGGATCGTCGGGGCGGCCCTCTCCTTCGTGGCATTGACGCGTCGCAACAGTAGCGCAGGAGACCATTAAGCGCTTCCACGGTCCGCTCCGGCGACGCTTCGCTCAGTGCGGTCTCGATCACTGCACCTCTTCTCGCTGCGACCTCCTCATCGAAGAGTTCGACATCCAGCTTATGCACCGCCCATCCACTCTGTGACAGTGGCGGTCTCGGACGTGCGTCTTGTAGCGTCAGCACGAACTCGACGTACATATGATCACTCGCCGAGTGCACTTCTTCCAGGACGCGCCACCCAGCGACGCGATGAGCGATAGACGCACTTGTAAAAGTTACGTCCAAAACAGAGCCGTAACTTCCTCTTCTGAAAGTGGGCGTATTTCCTCTGTTGGCCGCGTGCAAGTTCAGCTGAGAGGCCATTTCCGCGAGCAAATTTCCGCGGCGGTCCGTTTTGTTGGAGCCCCACTCCGGCGCCTTGGCGTTGAAGTCCCCGGCGACGACAACTGGCAGACTGGAGGAGGATATGTCGTCCGCGAGCCGGGACAAGTCTGTTGTGAAGGCGTCTAAGGGCGAGTTCGGGGAGTAATAACAGCTGTACAGTCGTATGTTCCCGACCTCAACCCAGACGAAGCCTCTGCCGCCTGCCGCCCCAACTGATGTCTCCCTCAGCCGCACTGACGGCACGTAGACTGCACTCCTGCACCCCGCCGCAGAGTACCACCTGTGCTGGCCGTCCCGGTACTGCTCAGAGATCAACACAACGTCTTCATTTCGCTCGTTGGTCGTGTGCAGCATCAGGTCCTGCGCCGCTCTGCACTCATTCAGATTTATCTGTAGTACACGGATTACGCCTGAGTCTGCCGTTTCCTCTCTGCTGTGCTGTAGATTTTGACGGTGCAGGTTGCTGCTTTGTGGCCTTCGAGGCCGCAACGGAAGCATTCCTTGCTCCGGTCGTTGTGGTCCGTGCAGTTGGCCGCGATGTGGCCCATGCCGAGACACCTGAAGCAGCGCTCCTCCTGTTTCTGAGCAGCTCGAACTCGGCTGTGTATCCAACCGACGCGAACCCTCCCCAGTGCCAGCAGCGAGGCGGCTGCTGTTCTGTTCAATATGACAGTTGCCGTCTGGGTTCCTCCGTAGGCCGGCTTCAGCGAGACCTTCATGTCGGTCGCTTCCTCTGCTGAGGCTCGAATGGCCTCGACGACTTCCTCCTTGACCGTTCCTCCGTCGAGGTCTCGGAGGACGATGCGCATCTGAGGCACAAGTCGGCGAACCTGCATGTTCTCTCCTAGTGTCTCCTTGATCGAGGTCAGAAGCTCCTCCGTCTTCTGAGATCCTCGCTCCATTTCTAGGAGGACATCCCCGTTCCTCGTTTGCCTTATCCTGCGGACTTCCTTCGTTACTTCCGGATTGGACACTCCCTTCCTGATGGCGCGGATCGCGTCCGCGTAGGACAGGGAGCCCGTCTTCACCGCGATCGCCTCGTTTCGAGGGCCGGTTGCGACACTCTTCGTCTGAAGGGTGCCCTCTTTCTTCGTCGCGGCCGTGTTTCTCGTAGGTGGGGTCATTGTTTTCTTCGCCGCCGGCTTCCTTGCCGGGTCGGCCTTCGCCGAGGCTGAGCTTCTCGGCGCCATCATCTTCTGGTTTTTTCCCCCTCTGCTTCCATTCTTCACTTGCTGCCAATCGGAGGCGCGAGTCGACACTTCCGCTGATGTAAACCCCGCAAATGTGTCAACCGCGAGGGGAGCGGTAGCTGCAGGAGTAGTTGTCGCGTAGTGTGCGGTAGCTGCTGGAAGCTCAGCGGCCGCAGATGACGCGATGGCCGCCGATGACGCGGATGCCGCGGATGTCGCGATGGCCGCAGGTGTCGCGGCAGCCGCAATTGGAGTTTCAACTGTCCCTGCTGGTATTTCGCTCATCGTCACCACCGGAAGGCCAGCTCGTTTGATTGCTGTTTCAAGGGCGATGAGTGCGCTCTTGACCTCAGTTACGCCCTCCTTTATGGGATTATGCACATTTGGCTTTTTCTTAATAAATAGGTCAAGTTCGGTGATCGCCTTTCGCATTCGTGCAAGTTCCTCCATCTCGATTTACCCGGAAAAACTCGGAAAAACTCACTTGAACACCGGAAAAACAACGGAAAACCCCGGTACCCGAACCTCCCTCCGTGGGCTAGCCGACCCGCCCGGAAAATTCTCCCGGAAAAACCGGAAAACCCGGGAAAACGGAAAAACCCCTGGGACCAACCAAATGTCGGAAAAGCTCGGAAAAATCTATGAAAATCCAGGGCTTTCCCACTTTCCAATGAAAATCCTTTTTCCACTGCACTGTCTCTGTCACTGGCACTGTCACTGTCACTGGGTCAGCTCAACTCGTCAATGCAAGGAGCGACCCAGAGTTGTCCAGCACTACACCAGGGTCTGCTCAACTCGGTTTGAGGAGCAACCAGCTGATGATGCTCTGTTCCACTCTTCAGCTGGGCGGAGCACCCGGCTCATGCGTCACCAGCATGCGCGCACACAGCACTTTGTACACGCAGTACGTCCGTCCGCGACGAGTGTCGAAACGCGACTTTATCTGACATTTAATTAGTTTCAATATATTTTGACACTCGAAAATTAATGTTGGACCATTAGTGTCGATTTAAAGGAAAATATACTTATTTAAAATCATATAACGATAAGTAATAGCCCTTCATCAAAAACATGTTATCTGACACAAAATAAGTTCCAAGATATTAAGGCATTTCAAATTGACTTTGAGTCCATTAGATATTACGTTTACTTTAAATTAAACATTTTTAACATCATGTAACGTTAAGTATAAGCCCCAAAGAAATAACATGCTATCTGACATCAAACTACTTTTAATATATTTTGACACTTGCAAATTAACGTTAAGATCATTAGCCATTAGATTTAAATACAAGAACACTTTTTCTAAATTATTTACCGTTAAAAAACTGTTAGAATTTTACATAGTGCGATAGAATGAGATAGTGATCCTGCTCAGCGATCGGGAGCCTTTCATCAAAATATCATTTTTATTATATCTCCTTTGAATATACAGACTTTACACCAGTGTCATATTGCACGTTGTACACCTTTGTGAAAACCAAAATCAAGAACATGTTATCTGACATTAAATTAGTTTCAAGATACGCGAATTAACGTTAAGACCATTAGCTATTAAATTTAAATAAAATTAAACATGTTTAACATAATGTAGCGTTAGGTAAAAACGTCGAATCAAGAACATGTTAACTAACATGAAATTACCTTAATGATATTTAAGCAATCGCAAAAGAACGTTAAGACCATTATCTATTAAATTTCTGTAAAATTATATCGAAACGTTAAATAAAAACCTCAAAGCAAGAACATGTTATCTGACATCAGAATAGTTTAAATATATTTTGACACGAAAATTAACGTAACGACAATTAGCTATTATATTTTAATAAAAGTATACATCTTTAATATCATGTAAAGTTAAGTAAAAACTTAAACAAGAACATGTTATCTAACAGTAAAATTGTTTTCTAATATTTAGACATTTGCAAAATAACGATAAAACCATTAGCTATCATATTTATATAATAAAACTATACTTTTTCAATATAATTTAACGTTAAAAACTGTTTCGCTTTTACATAATGCGATTGTGCGAGATTATGATCTTGCTTAGCGATCGGGAGTGGTGTATTGATATTAATGGTTTATAATAAATCGCTTTTGACTATAGAGACTTTACAGCAATATTAACTACTAGATTGATGTAAAATTATAGTTTTTTTTAATAGTATGTAACGTTAGGTAAAAACTCATGTTATCAAAAACATGTTATCTGACATTTAATTATTTTCAATATTTTTTGACAACCGAAAATTAGCGTTAAGACCAGTAGACATTAGATTTAAATAATATTATACACATTTAATGTATTATACGTTAAGTAAAAACCCCTTATCAAGAACATGTTATCTGACATGAAATTAGTTTTGGGATTTTTAATAATTCCAAATTAACGTTAAGATTTACATCAAATTAAACATATTAATAACATGTAGAATTAACTAAAACCCCACATCAAGAACATGTTATCTGAAATTAAATGGGAAATTAATATTAAGACCATTACCTATTCAATTTACATAAAATAAACATTTTTAACTTCATGTAGCGTTAGGTAAAAACGTAGAATCAAAAACATGTTAACTGACATAAAATTAGTTTAAAGATATTTAGGCAATCGGATATGAATTATCTACTAAATTACTATAAAATTATATTGAAACGTTAAATAAAAACCTCAAAGCAAGAACGTTACAGACATTTAAACAAGAACATGCTATCTAACAGTATAATTGTTAAATCATATTTAGACATTTTCAAAATAACGATAAAACGATTAGCTACTATATTTATACAATAAAACTACTTTTTCAACCTCATTTAACGTTAAAAACAGTTTCGCTTTTACATGGTGCGATGGAGCGAGATTGTGATCTTGCTCAGCGATCAGGAGCGTTTCATCGCGATCATGGTTTTTTATTAAATATCTTTTGCTTAACACCAATGCATACAATATTTTGTAGTTATATCGCACGTTATATATTTATTTGTAAAAACCTAAAATCAAAAACTTGTTATCTGACCTTAAATTTTTACAAAGATATTTAGGCATTTGCAATTGAGCATTGAAAACATTAACAACTAAATTGCTATAAAATAATAGTTTATTATTATCATGTAACGTAAAGTGCAGACTGTAAAGCAAGAACATGTTATCTAAAAGCAATTTTGTTTAAAATACTTTTATAATTGTAAATTAACTATTACAGTGCAATAAAATAAACATTTTTAACATCATGTATCGTAAAATAAAAACCTCTAATCAAGAACATGTTATCTGACAAAAATTACTTTAGAAACATTTCGGCAATCGCAAATTAACGTGAAGACCAGCTTTTAGTTTTAAATAAAACGAAATATTTTCAACTCGTGTAAAGTTAAATAAAAACCCCAAAGCAAGAACATGTTATCTGACAAAATATTAGTTTGAAACTATTCATGTATTTGTAAAATAACGGTAAAACCCTTAGCTACTAGATTTGTATAAAACTGTCCATTTATAATATCATTTAACGTAAAAACTGGATCGCTTTTACATAGCGCTTAGTGCGAGATAGTGATCTTACTCAGCGATCGAGAGCGGCTCATCGAGACAGCTTTTATTAAATCTCTTTTGACTACACAGTCTTTACACCAACGCTTACAACATTTTGAAAGCATATCGCACGTTATGCACCTTTGTGAAAACCCCAAAGCAAAAACATGTTATCTGATATTAAATTTGTTTAAATATATATAGGCATTTAAAAATGAACGTTTATACAATCTACTAGACTGATATAAATATAAACCTTTTTAATATCATATAACGTTAAATAAAAACTCCAAACCAAGAACATGTTATCTGACATAAAACTTGTTAAATGATATATAGACCTTCACAAAATGAACATTAAAACTACTAGGTTTCAAAAAAAAAATTTTTAATATCATGTGACGTTAAAAAAACTCCAAAGCAAGAACATGTTATCTGACATCAAATTAGTTCAGAAAATTGTTACGACCATTAGCTACCGGATTTAAATAAAATGAAATATTTCCAACTTCGTGTAAAGTTAAATAAATACCCCAAAGCGAGAACATGTTATCTGACAAAATATTACTTTTAAACAATTCAGATATTTGCAAAATAACAGTGAAACCATTAGCCAATAGATGTATATAAAAATATCTAAAACTGGATCGTTTTTACATTAAGTGGTAGTGCGATATATTGATCTTGCTCAGCGATCGAGAGCGGTATAACGATATTGTGGAGTTTTATCAAATCTCTTACGACTATACGGACTTTACATCATTGCTAACAATATTTTAAAGGCATATTGCACGTTATATACCATTGTGAAAATCCCAAATCAAGAACATGTTATCTGACATAAAACTTGTTTAAGGACATTTAGGCATTTGCTAATGAACGTTAAAATTACTAGATTGATATAAAATTATAGAATTTAATATCATGGAACGTTAAAAAAACACCAAAGAAAGAACATGTTATCTGACAGAATATTAGTTTTAAACTATTTAGATGTTTACAAAATAACAGTAAAACCATTAACCGATAGATTTATGTTAAACTATCCATTTAAAAATATCATATAACAGTAAAAACTGTATTTTTTAACATAGTGCGAGATAGTGATCTTGCTTAGCGATCAAGAGCGGTTCATGAGGACAATGAGCTTTTATTAAATCTCTTTTGACTACACAGACTTTAAACCAGTGCCAACAATATTTTTAAGGCATATCGCACGTTAAATACCTTTGTGAAAACCATAAATCAAGAACATGTTATCTGACATAAAAATTGTTTAAGGACATTTAGGCATTTGCAAATGAAAGTTAAAACTACTAGAGTGAATTAAAAGTATAGATGTTAATATCACGTAACGTTAAAAACCCCAAGCCAAGAACATGCTATCAGACATCAAATTAGTTTAAATATATGTAGACATTCGAAAATTAACCTTAAGACCATTAGATTTTACTTAGATTTTAATAAAATTGAACAGCACCCAAGAACACGTAACATTAATTAAGACCCCCAAATCATAAACATGTTATCTGACAGAAAATTAGTTTAGATATATTTCCAGCTTTGTGTTTTAAATAAAACGAAACAATTTCAACTCATGTAAAGTTAAATAAAAACATGTTATCTGACAAAATATTGGTTTTAAACCATTTAGATGTTGCAAAATAAAAGTAAAACCCTTAGCCAATAGATTTTAGCGACGGGATGGTGACGGGTGGCCATTATACACAGACTAAGACGCTGCAGTAATATTTTATTGATAATTAACAGTTGTTTACATTGTTAAAAAGCGGACGCGTCCGAACGCCCGGAAGATTGCCAGTATAGAGAATAACCGTCACGCCAGTGCTAGCTCAAATGTCGCAAAGTTTTGGCCATAACAAATCTAGGCTCCCACAGATTTATATAAAACTATCCATTTAAAAATATATAACGGTAAAAAAACTGTATAGTTTTACCATAGTGCGAGATAGTGATCTTGCTTAGTGATCGAGAGCGGTTCATCGAAACAATGGGCTTTTATTAAATCTCTTTTGACTACACAGTCTTTACACCAGTGCTTACAACATTTTGAAAGCATATCGCACGTTATGCACCTTTGTGAAAACCCCAAAGCATAAACATGTTATCTGACATTAAATTTGTTTAAGTATATTTAGGCATTCAAAATTATCGTTAAGACTATCTATTGTATTAGACTGCTATAAAAGTATACCTTTTTAATATCATATAACGTTAAATAAAAACTCCACACCAATAACATGTTACCTGACAAAAAACTTGTTAAATGATAAATGAACGTTAAAACTACTAGATTTCTAAAAAAATATTTTTTTAATATCATGTGACGCTAAAAAAACTCCAAAGCAAGAACATGTTATCTGACATCAAATTAGTTTCAATATATTTAGATATTTGGGAATTAGCTTTAAGACAATTTCTATTAGGTTTTTAATAAAATTGAACATTTTTAATAGCATGTAACGTTAATTAAAACCCAACAAATCAAAAACATGTTATCTGACATAAAATTAGTTCAGAAATATTGTTAAGACCATTAGCTATTGGATTTAAATAAAATGAAACATTTCCTACTTTCTGTAAAGTTAAATAAAAACCCCAAAGCAAGAACATGTTATCTGACAAAATATTAGTTTTAAACAATTCAGATATTTCCAAAATAACAGTGAAACCATTAGCCAATAGATTTATATAAAATTATCTAAAACTGGATCGTTTTTACATTAAGCGGTAGTGCGAGATAGAGATCTTGCTCAGCGATCGAGAGCGGTATATCGAGATTATGGTTTTTATCAAATTTCTTATGATTATACGGACTCTACATCGTTGCTAACAATATTTTAAAGGCATATTGCATGTTATATACCATTGTGAAAATCCCAAGTCAAGAACATGTTATCTGACATAAAACTTGTTTAAGGACATTTAGGCATTTGCTAATGAACGTTAAAATACTAGATTGATACAAAATTATAGAATTGAATATCATGTAACATTAAAAAAACTCCAAAGAAAGAACATGTTATCTGACAGAATATTAGTTTTAAACTATTTAGATGTTTACAAAATAACAGTAAAACCCCTGGCCCATAGCTTCATATAAAACTATCCATTTAAAAATATCATATAACGGTAAAAACTGTATCGTTTTTACATATTGCGATAGTGCGAGATAGTGATCTTGCTTAGTGATCGAGAGCGGTTCATCAAGACATGGGCTTTTATTAAGTCTCTTTTGCCTACAGTCTTTAAACCAGTGCTAACGATATTTTTAAGGCATATCGCACGTTATATACCATTGTGAAAACCCCAAATCAAGAACATGTTATCTGACATAAAATTTGTTTGGAGTTATATAAAAGTATAGATTTTAATATCACGTAACGTTAAAATAACCCCAAAGCAAGAACATGTTATCTGACACCAAATTAGTTTCAATATATTTAGACATTCGCAAATTAACTTAAAGACCATTGCTACTCGATTAAAATAAAAGTATACTTCTTAAACATATGTAGCCTTAAGTAAAAACCCGTCATCAATAACATGTTATCTGACATTAAATTGGTTTCAAGGTATTTAGGTATTCCAAATTAAAGTCAACACCACTAGCTATTTGATTTAAATAAAATGAAACATGTAACAGTAAATAAAAACCATAAAGCAAGAACATGCTATCTGACAAAATATTGGTTTTAAAATATTTAGACATTTTCAAAATAGCGGTAAAATTATTAGCTACTAGATTTATATAAGACTACACTTTTTAATATTATTTAACGTTAAAAAAATGTTTCGCTTTTACATTGTGAAAATTGGGATCTAGCTCAGCGATCGAGAGCGGTTCATCGAGTTTATTAGTTTTTGTCTCTTTTGACTAAACAGACTTGACACTTTTCTTGCAATATTTTTCAGTTATATCACACGTCATACACCTTTGTAAAAATCTCAAATCAAGAACATGTTAACTGATATAAAATTTGTTTAAAAGCATTCGCAATTGAACGTTGAGCATTAACTACTAAATTACTATAAAATTACACTTTTTTAATTACATGTAACGTTAAGTGAAAACTCTAAAGCAAGAACATGTTATCTGACATCAAATTAGCTTAAAATATTTTTATAAGCGCATATTACGTATATGAATATAACTATTATATTTTAATAAAATAAACATTTTCAACTTCATGTATCATTAAGTTAAATTTTAATTTGATTAGGCATTTGCAAATTAACGCTAAGTTCATTTCTATTGAAAAATGCATATTATATTATCATTTTGTATAAATCACATATACATCAAGAATCACATACCTAATCCATCATAAAAGTATCTTTCAAACACTTTTCTTACTTCGCCTGATGGTTTCAAATAAAAAAGTGTTGCTGATGATTCTGTTAAGTGATTGTAGCAGTTTTTAAGAATTATTGTGGCAGGCATTCCATACTTAAATATTATGATTTATAAAATATATACTAACCTTAACATAGTAGTCGGTCGATTTACACTGGAGGTTGATAATTTTATATAAATAGTGCAGCTAGCCTTAAAATCTGTATTTTTGTTCTACCGTGAAGTCTTTATTTTAGTCAACGAGCTCCAATAACATACATATTATTTTCTGAAATAATACAATTAGGTATCAGCATATCAGGTAAAAATTAATAAAATCAAATATTTAAATAATTTTATATTCTAAACCCTAAAAATTTAAATTTCAATAGACGTTATCTTAAAGAACACAAAACATAGTAAGCACAAGTTGCTATCCAAATTAAATGTTATGTAAATGTTATGAATATGAAACTTTTAATGATAAACCCAATATCAAAGCCATACCCTGATTTATACAAGACAACAAATTGGTACCTTTTCTGAAGTGTCAAAATGAATTGAAATTATTTTAGTATCCACAGCTGATGCCGAACGTTGTAGCACTCTAAAAGATATAAAAACACTCAAGAAATATGATTAGTTAAGATCGGTTGAATGATCTAGCCGTACTATCTATTCAAAGGATTATTTACAAGGAATTTTTTCATATGAAGCGAATAACAGAATCTATACTAAAAAATCAGAAAATACACGTGTCTGTCTATCTGTCAGTCACAAGAATTCCCAAACAGTGAACAGTAGCGACGTGACATTTCATTTTGGCTGTCATTTCTATGCCAACTATACTATTTTTAACTTTTAAGTTGAAAGTTGAGCTGAACAGCGACATGCTGACGACAGAGTACGTGCTACTGCAATAGGTGTAGACAAGAGCAATTAAATTATACATTTCTTAATTTATGGGTTTTAAAATTAATTATCTTTACTAAAAAAATATTGAAACGAACAATTTTACTCCTGATAAACATGCAGCAAATTAAAAAAACACGAGAACAATTGTCCCGAGAGCAAATGTAACCAAACCGTTATAATACATACTGCTTAGTTTGAAAAAAAAGAAAAATATTTTGTTTGGCCCCACCTTTTTCTATTGTTACAGCTGCCAGTTTCAATCTAATATTTTTTGCTAACAGCATCTTCCTTTTTGGATGCATTTGAACATAATGTCTATGAATGAATCAATCTGAAAGACTGGTTGTAATCACCTGATGTAAAGGATAAGGAGTTTTTGTTTCTCATCTTAATTATTTAATTAAAATTAAAGTCAAAGATATTAAAATTAAACTACAATGGTCAGATTATGCGCATCAACAATTCAATTTATTCATGACAGACAATACACAATTAAATGAAATGATATTAGATATAATAATAATATAATATATGAATAGTATTTTCATGTCAAATACAAAATACTTATAATTATAATGAAGAGTGAATTGAATAATAAAAAAGATAACTTCAACACAGTGAAACGCATTAGTAAAAAAATGATCAATGTTTTCATCGATACAGACTGACGAATATCGTCCTAACAACGGTAAATATAAATATATATATTTTAAGTGTTAATGTAAAAAATTATTTCTATTACATAATTTACACACACATTTATGGAATTATTATCATAAAAATGAAACATAAATCCAGTAGGAGTGACATCAGTAATTTTTCATATATAAAATATGAACACAATAATTCCATTAATACCCACACAACCTAAATAACCATATATATATATATACATATATATATGTGTGTGTGTGTAAATATATATTATTAAATTGTCAATACGCTGCAGATCTTCGAGTGATGACAAAATAAAAGGTTTCAGTGCTGCACGAAAACCTTCGATATAATACAATAGTAAATACTGATACTTATTGCAATAGTCTACAATGAGCAAAACATTGAAATTGGCACGATAAGGTGATGAAATTATATACAAGTTATCAGCGTATCTCGTCTCCGGTTATGTCAAAGAAAAGTTAATCTAATAATATGCAGTGTATATACATTGCAATTCCGAAGACCTGCAGATGTCAGTAAAAGCTACGCACACAAGTGATACTATTATGCTCGTCGAAAAATAAACCTCACTATACAGTGCAACATTTTTTCTTAATTATGGACGTCATATAGTTCAAACATTCTGCGACTTTTACAAAATATACACACGCACGGTAAAGCCGTACGCGCGTATATACACTACATTATACAACACGTTCAGGTTAGAAATCAGAAAGTTTTGAATCACAAAATTTAAAATCCTACGCATATAATAAAAAGTTTTAAAATTTACTAAGTTCAGATTGTCTCTCGAGTCGATAAGTAGTTTACTACTGTACAAAATAAGGGCACTCACACAATTAAACTGCAGTATCTAACGCGAATTGCAACTCTGGGATTAATTGTAACAAAATCTATTTGAAACGATAATTTTGTTAATCACCTAATTTAAATTATTATTATGTAATAAACAAATGCGGATAATCAAAAAGCAAAGGCAACGATTGACTTTACATAAACTTTTTGATTGACCACCATCAATAAACCATGCCAAAAAGATATATATGTATATATGAATACGTTACGTGTTGATCACCAGATTACAATTTATAAAAACTACAGCATTTAGAAATACATCCTCATTTTTTGTATATTAACGCTATTGAACACTATAAGCTTATTACTTTTTTTTATATTATAAATAAAAATATTTTCACCAGGATTTTGCGTTTTTACAATAAACTACATATATCATACGTATGGCGTTTGATCAAACTAAGTTAAGTAACAAAAACATCTCATAACATTGTTTAAATATATGTATCTAACAAACTGTTATTGCTTCAGTTACGAATGATGCTGATATGCGATGTCACAAGTATTTATATATTTATATGTGTATATATAGATCTATTATTTATACAATAGAAACAATAAGTGAGAGTCAAAGAAAATTTTTATTTATATTTACACATCCATCATATCAGAACAGTCGCTGGAAGGATATAGCATCATTCTTAGAAATCAGAGGTTTCTAGAGTTGAATGTGTAATAAATAGCTATAAATTGGAAAAAAATAATATTCAAGATATTACATAGCCTTAATGGATATATAGATTAAAAATCTAACCACAATTTTGGTTTCATTATTCTAATTTAAAACATAAGGTATGATAAGAAAAAGTTTTGCTTGCAATAGTACACAAGCAAAAATAAAATTTAGCACCTCGCAGTCGTGGTTGACACTCAAACTACAAAACACACCCGCAAACAAATAAAAAGGAATGCGGGAATAGTTAGTGTAAAATAAATCAAAATCATCCAATCCCAAAAAAAGTCGATTTTTGTTTTATGATCTATTAATAATCATACACATATACACTCACACATCAGCAGTACATCAATATGAGGTTCAATTATCTATCACAAACAATAGCAATAAGGCCCACAAATTTGTGATATACCATCGTCTCCATCCAGGCTTAGTAAATATTTTTGTTATATTTGTTGGTGTAACTCAAAACTAACCACAATAATTGTAATACAATATATACAGATATATTTATTAATTGCGATTAGTTATAACCTAATATTTTCAATAAAAATTAGGTAGCGATGTATTTTTGTATCTTTAAATAATAAATGGGTAAAAAATTCGTACAATATTTACCCATATTTAACTTTCAAATACTAATAAAGACAATAACCTAATTGAAACGATTTACGAAATCTTTTGAGACAACATAATACAATATTCACGGTAAACATACTTATAACGATAAATACACGTCAAGTGATCGAGAATAATCAAAAAGCAAAGGCAACATTGATTTTACATCAACTTTTTGATTGACCACGGTCGACAAAGCGCGCCAAAAAATACAATACATACAAATATATTTAGATTATATATATATATTAAAAATGTTACATGATGATCACCAGATTGCAATTTATAAAAACTACAGCATTTAGATATAGATCCTCTTTTTGAACACTATAAGCTTCTCATTTTTTTTTCATTTTCATATTATAAATAAAAATATTTTACAATTGCAAATATATAAATTATGTCCTATCACCAGGATTTTGCGTTTATGTTTAACATAGATGTTGCGTCGACAAAGCGCACCAAAATAATATAATACAATACATACATAAATAAATTTAGATTACAAATGTATATTATTAATGTTTCACGATGATCACCAGATTACAATTTATAAAAACTACAGCGTTTAGATATACTTCCTCTTTTATTGAACACTATAAGCTACTTATTTTTTTTTTCATTTTCATATTATAAATAAAAATATTTTACAATTGCAAATATATAAATTATTAGTCCTATCACCAGGATTTTGCGTTATGTTTTAACATTGATGTTGTGTTGATGTTTTATAATGTATGCAATAATTAATAAAAATACAAAATAGTAAAAATGTTTCGAATTTATTTTCTGGTCTTTTGAACTTTTATTTTATATTTTGAAGGAGCAGCCTTCGTGATTAGTTTGTCGAAAGCTTTTTACTTTTCACTTCTCTTTATAGTAATATACATTTCCTGCGTCTGACTGGTTCCGGCGGTTCTAAAGCTGCTAGTATAGCTTCATCAAACACATTCTTCAAACCTTTCTGTAAACAGAAAAATATAAATGACACAATAATATTGCTTAATTTGCATCTAAATAAGAAAAACCCAAAATAAATCATTATCTCTGCGTCAGTCGAATGATAAATATTTGACAAAAAAAAAATTTACTGTCATAAAAGTTGCTCAGTAATAAATAATGACAAATACAATAAAATTACACCAATGAAATTAGAAGCATAAATATGTATTTGTTATATGTAAAAAAGAGGCAAAACCATCTTTCATTTGTATCTTCAATAATATTATAGACACAAAGATTATAATAATTTATTACTTCAACGCTAAAAGTAAAGGAGATACACGAAGGATAAATGACTACTTTCACTACAAACGATCTTTCCCCCACCATTTGACACGTACTATCAAAATCAAGGTTGCTCAACATTATTGGAATGCGGAATATCGATTTTTAAGTAAAAACCATTGAACAGGAGGACAATGGATCATATAGAGTAAGCTAATCAAATATAATTTTTATCCTTTTCTTTCCTGTGATGTACAATGAGTGTACGTGTCATATTATTATGTGAATATTTCTTTAAGTATGTCGTAAAAAAATCATATTTTAAGTATTTTATTTACCTTAATTATTTTTTTTATATTGGTATATATTTGCACTTATTATTTAAGAATAAAATAATCACTGCAACAATTTAGACAAATGAAGTTGCATATGTATAAGATTTGCATGATACAAATTCGGATGTGGAGTTTTACGAAAAAATAATCGAGAATGAAGCCTGGTTCTGAATGAAATTAACTACCAACATTTTCATCAAGAAAATAAATCGAAATACTGGACTAATAACAGTAGTAGAACACCAGAATTAGAAAAATGTTTTTTTATTTATAGCTGAAGAAATAGTGGAATAAATATGCTACGAAAAATGTCGCCTATTAGGTAATTTATTAGGAAAGACGTCAAACTGATTTTCATTGAGTAATTATACTTTTATCAGAGTAATGCTCTAGCAAAAATCAAACATTTAAATTAAATCTAAATGAATTATGGAAAAAGGCCTTTTATATCAGCCATTTTTACTGCGGCTATGTCACGAGATAGGTTTGTCAATATATTCAGTTCAATGCTAGACAAAACAAGAAAGGTTTAATGATTCTGGGGATAAATTAGAAACTGTAAATAATGTATTTGATAAATTTGAATTTTACCATAAGTCAAATTAGTCTGCAGTAATGCAAAAATATAACTGTGGATAAACATTCAGCAACCTTTGATGGAAAATTGTCCATAGTGTATACAAGAATTCAACATACAAATATGGATTGCAGTTGACTTAAATGTCAACATGCGAAACACGGCAACAATATTGTATGTTAAGTGAATAACACGTATCTTTGAAAAAATATTCGAGAATGGACACGCCTCTGCAGCGGGCGGCAAGGTTAGTATCTCAGGAACAGTCAAGGAACAACAAGTAACAAGATCTGATTTTAGATATATACTATGGTATCTTTAGTAAGAGTAGTAAACTGCAGAGTATGGAACATAAAGAAGAAAAAGTTCTCACCTGTGTCAACGCAGAGCATTCGACGTATTTTACGGCCTTGAGCTCCTTGGCTAGCTTTTCGCCCTGTTCTAAAGATATGGGTTTCTGTTTGGTTTTTGCTAATTTTTCCATTAATGCTACGTCGTCCCTGAGATCCATCTGTGTGCCGACTAGCAAGAATGGTGTCTTTTGACAGTGATGCGTAATCTCGGGTACCCACTGAAATAAATACACGTCAATAAATGATTCCGTAAAACAGGGAACGTATTGAAACAGATCTTTTTTTACCTTTTCTTTGACATTCTCAAACGAGCTCGGGTGAACTACTGAGAAGCATACTAAAAATACGTCCGTCTGAGGATAGCTCAGTGGCCTTAGTCTGTCGTAATCTTCCTGACCTATGATTTATTAAAAAATAAGATGTTAATCAAACTTGAATTTAAATTATCTGATCGGACGGTTGCGTTCATCACCTGCTGTGTCAAATAATCCTAGCGTGTACGGCTCGCCGCCGATCATCACGGTGACGGCGTAATTGTCGAACACCGTCGGCACATACTCGGAGGGGAATTTGTTTGTGGTGTAACTGATGAGCAGGCATGTCTTTCCAACAGCTCCATCGCCAACAACAACGCACTTTATGGTCTGCATTGTTTGCATTATCTTCCAACCGGAATCGATGTGAAGGCAGTCTCTCGGGGAGCTGTTTCCGTGTTACGAAAACCTTTGAAAAACAAGAGAAAACAAGTTTAAGCAACAGCTTATGAGTCAAAATTCAATTGGGAAAGCTTTATGCAACGGATGCTAAAATGGCAAACATTATGATTGCAAAATGTTGACTCGGTGATTGTAAAAGTTTGATAAGCATTTTATTTATATAAATGAAATGTTTATCACTTTTATTTGTACATACAATTTATCACAAAAGTTTTTAGCATAAATTATTAAATTCAACTGTGACACTAGATTCTTGGAATTTTATTTGCAAATAGCACATGTTTTAAACAAATCATCTATTATACAGCACCCCAGTTTCAGTCTCGAGATTCATAAAAACCTAATCAGAGTTATATTTATATTACCATTATAATGCAACAGTAAATAATTCAAGTAAGTCGAAAGTTATGCAATTATCCAGTTATTATACATTATACGATGACATTGATCAATTGTTTGTCTTGGTGACGGAAGCTACAGCAATATTACTATATATAGTGACTAAACGCGTGGATAATCAAAGCGAAATTGATGTTTCCGTGATTGGATGAATGGAGAAATATTATACCATACAGCGACAAAGTCACGGACACGTATCCAAATAGATCTATAAGGATCGCACAAAGAATATAACAAGATAATTGCAATCATGCATCAATATGAAGATCTAGACATTTGCAGGCTATTTATATACAAGTCAATCTTAAAGGCTATATAAACCATTAAAATTCACAGATGACATATTCAAATCAAAACAACCACACATACTCAGACGGATCAAACTTTTTATCTTATCTATTTACTTATCAAACTGTGTGTTGAGATAAATGTAATTTTTAGTATGCATTTTTAAATTAAAGACCTTTTGAAATACCACCAATGTAAACTTGATCGTCGAAATTAATAATATTCCTCATGCATTTTATGAAAAAAAGTTAGCATATAAAGAATTCAAGCGTTTTAAATGAAGAACTACCAATATAAAATATTTAATTTTACAGCTTGCAAAAATTATAATTTAATATAACATGTATTTTTTCATATTTCATATAAATGTATGCGATACATTTTTAGCTTTCCTTATTCGTAATTGTACCATACTGTTTCACATGATAACCATATTATCATGTGAAACAACAGTTAAAATGATAAGCTTCCCTATTTTCAAAAAGCAGCATAAATGCCATATAATACAACTATAATACAACATACATCAAAAAACTATTATTTATATTTACTATAATAATGTTATAATACATCTTTTTAATCGCTTTTTCCTGTTTTACACAGGGTAATAAATGCAGATAAGCATGACTAAAGTATTTCAGATGTTAATTATGCGTCAGTGAAGGTTTAACGGCTCGTTTAATTATTTTTCTCTGTGCATTTATTGACATGCATTCGAAACTACTAAAAAGTCATAATCTGGAAGTTTTAATTTAGTGTTATTCAAACTATTGGACCTTACATGCAATTTGCTTCTGCTGGCGTTCAAGTTTAAATTCTCTTACTATGAGGTGGAAAAAATAATTCGACACTTGAAAAATGAGCTTTAATCATTACTCTTACTATGGAGAGCAAAACTCGTTACATTGGACAAAAAGGAAATATTTCTAAAACGGTAATGCATGATGCGATTAAAATATTTCAAAATACAGGACTAAATCGTGACATACATCGTCCAGGAACAACTAGGATAATGTCAAAACAACAAGATCAGCATATAATAATATTGAGTAAAAGAAATAAAAGATTTACAGCACCAGAAGTTTGCTTTCTAGTTAAAAATAGTGGTATTGAAAATATTTCGTTGCCAACCGTGCAACGTCAATTACAGGAAGCAAATCTTGAAATAAAAAGAAAATGCTTGACTGAGCCCCATAAAGCACAAAAATTGGACAATTGAAGATTGATGTAAAGTTCTATGGTCTGATGAATCTAAATTCGAATTGTTTGGGGCAGAACGTAGAACATTTGTTAGACGCAGTCAGCGAAAAAATGAGTGTCATCTGTATTGTGCCAATTATAAAGCTAAACGGTGGGGTTGTTTCTCAACATTAGAAGTTGGAAATCTGGTAAAAATAGACAGTATTATTAAAAAATAACATTATATGACTATTTTAAAAGAGCAAGTTTTACATATGGGCAGATATTTGATTGGACCAGGTTTTGTATTCCAACAGGACAACGATACCAAACGTGCTTCTAAATTAGGCAGAGGGTTTTTACAAACAAACGAAGGATTAGTAAAAAAAAATATGATTTGGCTACCCCATTCGCCTGATTTGAACCCAATTGAGCGTTTGCAGGATAGCCTGGATCAACACTTACTAAGCTACCAAAAGGCTTTGTGGGAGTGTCTACAGAACTAGTGGATTAACATATCAACCAATATGTTAATAAATTTAGTTAATAGGATGTCAAGCTGTTTTACGTAAAAAAAAAAGTGGATTTTTCGATGAAAAGACTGTTTGATCGCATTTTTATTATTTTTTAAATTTGTAATTTTGAGTTTTGATGAAAAATATATGGTTTATCTCCTTATAATGTAATTTTTATTTATTTATTTAAAGCATATTAACGAGTTAATCTGTCGCGTACGGTGAGATACATTCACTTGCTTGCGTGTTAAGTTACAAGAGTGAGTGAGAGATAAGGGCATGCGGAACGCATATAACGCACACCCTTATCTCTCACTCACTCTCGTCACTTAATATGTGAGCGAGCGAAAGGGAATGTATCTCACCGTTTGCGCTTGGAGTTATAAATATCATATTCTTAGAATAAAAATATACGACAATTAGAATTAAAATAAGGAATGGTCATAATTATATTATTCAAGCTTAGAACAAATATAAAATATTTAGAATAAAAATGGAATACGATCAAAATAAATATATAGGACGATCACGTGTAATAACATTTAAAAATATAAATGGGTAATAAATTATTTATTACACCAAAACTTTTACACGACAGATCAGGTGCAAGCATGCGTCAGTCAGAACATTTAACACTCCATGAATAACTTTCAATGAATCTATTTATTAGTATGTGTAATGCGAAGGTATTCAGAGTGACAAACGAAGCAGGAATAACGAAGAACAGCAGCGGAGAACACACTTGGCTTGTTGTCATCTGATAATGTTGCGAACCCAACCATATAAGCTAGCCCTAAAACACCTTGATAATGATGATGAGCTGCCGACATGCGAATGACAGATCGACCAGTTGTACCAATCTTCAGCGTTACAGCAATAACAACACTACGATAACACTATTGCCAACTGAGAAGAACAATTACCATTTAATATAAATTCTGACCACAACAACATTAAAATTCTGACCCGAAAAATAGAACCCTTTAAATAATAGAGCAGCGATTGGTAAATTACCACATAATGGGTGAAAATAAAATTGAAATGCAGGTATTATTTTTTTGCATCAACACTTAATACTACAATATGTACTTTTGCGCGAAAAAACACGTACAGCCGGCATATTTGCGAGCGATCGAAAAAAGTGGAAAATAATCGCAGTTTTCAAATTGTCATATTGCTAAAATTACGCTACTGATAATTACAAAAATCAATGTGAGCACTCACCAAAAACAATATTAATGAGAATTTTTCGATCGTAAATATTCGATTTACGCAAAAGAAAAAAAATCTTAGTTGGCTTTTGCAAAATAGCATATATTAGACATAAAATGAGCTTCATCATACAAACACCACATGTGTGACTATCCTAGAATTTATCGGCATCGGTTTTAAATGAGAATTCGTTATGGTGTGACATTTATATAAACTTATTTAGAATAATATATAAGGATATTCGAAAAGATTTTTTTTAACAAAAACTCGAATCACTAATTATTTTTTAATTATTTAATTTTGTATGGAAAGATTTATAATAAAGACATCTTTTAGAAGAGTATAATACCTAAAATGTAATTAATCCATTTTGGTGTCCTAAATTATTCAAAGATGTCAAAGATAAGAATCCGTTAAAGATCGAGTTTCATAAAAGCGTGTTAACATGTGTCCGGTTGTATGATTGAGTCCCCAAAAAGCTTGTTAATTGGATTCCGGCGCTTTAGATGTTAACTTATTTTTATGACACATTTGGTTTATTGAAATTAAGGAGCCTAATGGATTGGCAGGCATATTTCTAACCACGCTCCAACAATGCGACGAATTGAATTTATGAATAAATCAGTTCTGTCATCTTTTTAGCAGACAAAAATTAAAAAACTGCAGAAGTGATTTAAAAAAACAAGTGCCTTTGCAAGAACTTGTCTATGTGAACAATGATTATTACTCTAATGAACATAAAAACAAAGCACAGAAATCTAAGGCATAACAATTGCATAAATTGATTAATAAGCTATTTTGATTTTATATAAGAATAATACTAGTCTAAGCAAATATATCTAAAATGTCTTACTACTTGAATAATCATCAGAAAATAATGTGGATTACAAGAACTGTGATAATATAATTAAATTTGACTTAAAAGGGTTAAACGCACGCCTCAATAACATACATAGAAAAAGTTTTAGTTTGTTCCTATGGTGGTTTTTCAAATAAGGTCTTCTATACATTTAACATAATACATCTTTTGTAATGAAATATTGAGTAGCACATTTGCAAAAAAATTTAACTTATTCGAATATACAATTAATGACTAAAATAGCATACCGTCGTTCAGTTCTAATCGCATGTTCAATAGTTTTCTCTTTCATATAACATACAAGAGATACTATATATAAAACAAAGCTGAGCGATGTGCTAATATAACATATAAATATGCATACAATGCGCGGCAGATTTTATAAATGGTACATTAAAATATAACCTATTTCAAATGTCAAAAGTTAGTACATTTTATATATAAATACACACACCCATATAATAAATATATTGTACCACCACTTCGCTTAATGTTATGGTGAAATTGAAATTTTGGTCGAAATTAAATAAATGTTGTGTATGTATCTGAATTATCATATGAATGGAGAAGTGAATGTTCACCGACGGTAGGTAAAAAAATATTTAAATTTGGTCTGAAGAAAATAAATTTTGGGCATATTTTTTTAATGTATAAATAAATAATAGGAAAGTAGTTATGAAATGTTGGCGATCGCTGGAGAAAAAATGGCCTCACGCCGATCGGCTTTACGGTCAACGCCCGCGTCGCAGGTCGCTCGCCGACAGCTGCGCGCGTCTAAGTGACGACTTTTATTTAGCTAGCTGAAAGCTGTCGCGGTTGAGTCGCGAAAGAGGGGGCGTGGGGCCCGAGCCGGAAGGGCCGTCGGCCATGGTGGTCGATATGCGGATGCGTCACCGCGGTGCGCGTCGGGGGCGCCGCCTAGCGCGCCGGCCGACGGAGTCCCTCCGCCTCGGGCCGCATCCCCCGGGGGCTGCCGGCGCTGATTACCTCGATGCGCAGGCGGCGGACACAGGCCGGAAGACACGTCACGCGAGACGCGCACGGCCACTCGCTAGAGACACACCCGGCCGGATCGGTGAGGTCTTAAACAAACGCTAATCGGCCATGATAGGGCAACCAACGCTGATGCAGGTGGAAATATTTTGACTACAAATTTCACTTTAAAAATAATATGTAAGTGGTAAAATAAAATAAATTTAACAAACTAAAAAAAATATTTATAAATACATAGTATTTAATATGTCGCGTTCTCGCCTTTTAGTCTGCAAAATTGCTAGTAATACACTGGGATCTCTTTTTATGCGTTAGAAGTATTCCATAAGATTTCGCATAAAAAACACACATATTACGATAAAAAAAAATGACAAATGACTCTGAAACGGTGGATTGAAATATGCACAGAATTGCACCAAAAAAATTTTATTCACAATTTAGGGATATAATAAAGTCTACAAAATTAAATTTAAGGTTCTAAATATAATTTTAAGACTCAAACTTTAATTTTAGTTAAAAGTAACAATGTTTATAACATATCTTCATTCAAACTATCGTCGGTAGATAATATTAGTTACATCGAAATCGCTTTTATCACAAGCAAATATAATATGCGCATCAGATATACCATGATAAAAACAATGGTTATTTACAATTAAAACTAGCATCACCTTCATTATCGTTCTGTTTTGATCTTTTTTTTTTAATAAATAAATCAGTGATTAAACTGTGTGGTGATTTTTTTGATGTTCGTATAGACACTTCTCAAGCTCGCCTTATAATTTAACGGTCTTTCAGAATTTGTATCATTAAGGGCTGATTTACACTCTACCAGTTGCTGGGATGCCAGTTGAAAGTTGATTGGCGGGACACTGGCATTCCAGTCCACTGGCGCCTTACCGTTTGTACGGTACCACCAACTGAAATAACTCTTGTCACCACTCACCTTGTGCTAGTATGATAGTGTGGTGAAAGAGGGAGCTGGCGTGCCAGTAAAACATAAATAGTTGTTCTGCTGATGCTGCCAGCTGCTAGCGTACCAGTGACGCATTGGCTTCTCCGGTGACTTGCGTTAAGCGTTTATGTGGTGCTAGTCGCTGGCATCCAGTGACTGGCAACCTTGACTGGCATCGGGTAAATCAGCCTTAAGTAGAAGTTATTTTTCTAATTTACTGAAAAATTTAAGACCTTCAAGAATTATATGTGCAGTGAATGGGACTGGATTTTATTTCGCTTCATAATCGTTTTCTGGTTCTTCGACGATATCTATAATTATATTAATAATATATTCGTACCCTTTAAACGCCAGCGACTAATTAGTGAATCACCTGTTATTTATCTCGTAACTCTCGTAAGTCACCTGATATTTTTCTTGCAAGGGCGCGCGCGCGTTGGGCTCCGGACATGCGTTAAGGGCTACGAGTCGCGGGGGCGCAGCCCTACGAATGCGTGACGGGTCACACGTGGTCCAGTCGAGCTTGATATACAGCGGCGCTTTGGTGGCTTCTCGCTGGAGGCGCGTTGCGGCGCCTGTCGATGGCAGCTCTCAACGGCGACGGTGGCTAACATGGACATGTCCATCGTCTGGGTAGTTTACCAGCTCAAGTCCAAATGCAGAAAAGCTCTGGCGGGATGGCAGCAAGCAACTCTGTAGCGGCTCGGCTTTGTTGTACTGCAGCGGCGTCTGTGTCAGCCATTTTGAACTGACTCCATGTGCTCAGGTATTACGTCGTAGATTACTAATTTGGCGACGGGATGGTGACAGGTAACAATTAGATACAGGTTGAGTCGTTGTAATAATGTTTTTATTTACGATTGATATAGTTTACATGTTGCTTATATGGGGGCCGATTTAAATTTGTTATGGCCAAAACTGGTCGGCACTTGAATAGCACTGGCGTGTCAATTTTCTATCTACACTGGCAATCTTCCTGGCGTTCGGACGCATTGCCTCGCATCCTCCCTTTTTTAAAATGTAAACAACCTCAAATATCATCAATAAAACATTACTGCAGCGGCTAAATCTGTGTATGATTGCCACCCGTCACCATCACCGTCCCTAAACTTACAAAAGTATTATGGGGGCCAATATAGATTTGTTATGGCCAAAACTGGTCGGCGCAGAAATAGCGGTGTTGTGACGGCTCTCTCTCTACCGGCAAGCTTGTAAGGGTTCGGACGCGTGCCGTCGCGCGTCCGCCCCATTCTAACCATGTAAACACCGTTAACCGTTAAATAAATATTACTGCAGCGGCTCAATCTGTGTCTCATTGCCACCCGCCATCATCATATACCCCTAAATTGGTAACCTGCGACGTGATCCTGAGCACGTACATGGAGTCAGATTCAAAATGGCAGACACAGACGCCGCTGCAGTACAAAAGCCGAGCCGCTGCTGAGCTGTTTGCTGCCATCCCGCCGGTGCTTCCCTGGATCCGGACTCGAGCTGGCGGACCACCAAGACGATGGGCCTGCGCCTCCGACCATGAGCCGCCATCGTCAGCCGCCGCCGCCGCCGACCACGTGACCCAGGAAGCATCCGGCGCCACCACGCGCCTCCAGCGAGAAGCCACCGAAGTGCTGCCGTAGACCAGGCTCGAGTGGACCACGCGTGACCCGTCACGCACCCGTGGGGCTACGCCCCCGCGACTCCGAGCTCGAACCGCATGTTCGGGGCCCGTCACGCGCGCGCCCTGTGTAGCTGCACCGACGCACCACAGGGCCCCGAAAGGTGCTCCCGGACATGCCCGTTCTTCTCGCGCCCCCTGGAGCCCTACGCGCCGCCCGGGTCTACACGTGTTCCACTCGGCTTGGAGCGAAGCACGCCGCGCGTCACTGGAGGCCGCGCCGCCACACCATACGTCACGACTTTGCTACTTTTGCGCCGCCAGCATTTAATCAACAGCAGCGCCAAGGCCCCCATACCTCCCCCTGGTTATAGTTCGCAATTGTAAATTGCTAGGGCCGGAGCCGTATGGGGGCCAATATAGATTTGTTATGGCCAAAACTGGTCGGCGCAGAAATAGCGGTGTTGTGACGGCTCTCTCTCTACCGGCAAGCTTGTAAGGGTTCGGACGCGTGCCGTCGCGCGTCCGCCCCATTCTAACCATGTAAACACCGTTAACCGTTAAATAAATATTACTGCAGCGGCTCAATCTGTGTCTCATTGCCACCCGTCACCAATACACCCCTAAAGTATCAACCTAACCGGTGAACAGTAGACGATGCTCGACTTATATAAAGTTGAAAAATATGGAACAGTGTACCTAGCCAATCAATGACCGGTATACAGGGCCGGCCCGAGGGGCAGGCAGTACAGGCGATCGCCTGAGGTGCTAGATCTTGTGGGGCGCCGTGATACCAAATAAAGGAGCAATATTCACTAAAATTATCAAACAATATTGTTAAAGAATATAATTTGATATTATTTTTTTGTATACACTACTGTGCACTCTTTAGATTATTTCACGCGTAAAAAATCGCGACGAAAATAAAACTACAAATTCTTAAATACCCACAATCGCAAAAAATAATATGGTGTCAATTATAATATTAGATTACTTAATTTTGAATTATATTTTTGTGCTCATGTAATGATTTATTAAAGTATTAATAGGGAGGGGGGGGCGCAAATTTAGTTTTTGCCTGGGGTGCCAAATAACCTAGGGCCGGCCCTGCCGGTATATATGAAGTTTAGTCGTTTAATAACGAACTTAACTATGTAGGATTGCTGTCGGTGTTCTCCTCTCCATACTGTTAATCTTTCAACAGCCCGACTTCACTTTAACTCGTATCAAATAGAAATAATATATACATGTTTTTATTGCTTTAGAGCGAATCGCTCAGGTCAGAGCATCAGCGCAACAAATAATATCAGATTATATTCTTTAACAACATTGTTTGATAATTTAAAGTGAATATTGCGGCTTTATTTGGTATCACGGCACCTCGGGCCAGCCCTGTATAAAATATTATCATTTTGAGTTTTTTCGTTTTTTTTTTGTTTTAAATATTAATATATTAAATATTTTTTATCATATTTGTATTTTTTGTAGAGAGCCATAATTTTTAAAAGATCTTTTCGGGTACTTATTAGTTTTAATCAATAAAATAAAGATTTTGCTAGGTCACGATTGGGATTACTAGTTATGAAATTTGCGGGACTTTTTTAAAATCTGACATTTGTCGCTATTGACTGTCAGATTTTGCGTCGTAAATTAAGCTCCGTCGTGAGCGACAGAGTGTAAGCGACAGAATCTACATTTCAAATAAATAAGCAGCGAACAGATATCTAACCACAGTAGCTATCTTTTATACAGTATAAGTTGAAGATTATGCAAAACGTTGAGCGCATGGGGGCGAGTATAGCATGGTTATTTTAACAAAATTATTATTGACATTCTAGGACCAAATGCTTATGTTTAATTCACTTCGGCTTGACAATTTCATTTAACTTGGTTATCACATATGCTATTTGACATTTATAATTATACACAGCAAATAAAAGCTATCATTAAAAGTACTACAAATGTATTATCACTCTAATATTAGCTAATATTCATTAAAAATATAAAAAGCCGATATTCACATATTACCTGTGATTATCTTCCTTAAAATATCAATATCACTATTTTTTATTATTACACGTATAATACTTCCTTACAGTTTACAGTTAATTTTCATAAACAATGCGAGATATAATTACATTTATGTATTGCAAACAACACGAATATTACATATTGCCTCAACTTACCCGTTGAAAAATAGTTGCTTATCTACACGTTCAATTAAGGTAACTTTTATTATATTTTTTTCTTCAGTTGTCATTTTTAAATTGCATTTATGGATTATGTAAGTAGATGCATAGTGTTTAATGTTTTACTATTGTATATACAATAGTTCTTACTGTTTACAATTATTTTTCAGAAGCAATTACTTTGATTAACACATATACAGCGATTATTTTACCCCAGCAAACTGAAAACCAACGTATTCAGCTTAAGAATCACCTATGTTGCTATTATTGACGTTAACTTAAAATTCAAACACACGTACGTATTACATTTCTTTGTTAATGTACCTTATTATTTATGTAAAATATCATATAAAAGTATATTTTTCTTGTTCGCTTATGACATTCAAATTGCATTTATGAATTATAAGTAAGAATATTGTGCACGGCTTACAACTTTTTATGTTCTTGGTTCTAATTGATTTCTATTATTTTTCAGAAGCAATGAGAGAATGATGTGATGACTTATTTGGCGAACGCAGGAATGTTAGGTAGGCAACATTGCTTGGTAGCCAGAAAGTTGAGCCCGTGGTTGAACGAATACACGCATAAAGCCAAATCAAAATCACCTTCGTTATCAGCTGTCATTTTCTCTATTTTAATTATTTTAATGCTCTTTTTTCATATATCTTTTGTTAAATAATGAATATCATCGTAGATTGATTTAGTATCCATTGGGGTAGTTCTAACCAGGGCTGTGGAGTCGGAGTCGGAGTTGGAGTCGTGGAGTCGTGGTGTTTTGGCCGGAGTTGGAGTCGGAGTCGTGAAAAATGAGCGACCCCGAACATTTTTTTATATAAAATGCATTTTTTTTAATTATGAAATTTATGAAATTTGAATTGCGTAATAATGAATGTGTATAGCGTATGCATATAAAACGTGTAGACGAACACCAAAAATACCTGATAAAATTAAACTTTTTTGAGTCGGAGTCGGAGTCGGAGTGGAGTCGTGTTACTGGTAAATATCGGAATCGGAGTCGTGTTTTTTTTTAACGACTCCACAGCCCTGGTTCTAACATTTAACCGCTAGACGGGACTGCAATATTATTAAAACCCTTCCAATCATTATTGCTTAAGACAAGGTGGTGATCACACACGGATGCCTACATTTGAAAGGGTCTTTTTCTCAAAACTTACGCTAATTTACTGTGACGAAAATGATAATCCATCAATAAAGAATCAAGACAATAACGTAAAGGATGGGACCACACCCAAAGCTCTCGTTACGACCAGAAAATCACATAAATAACACCGAGTTTTGTTCTTACTGTAAATATTCTCTGTCACAAAGAATATTTCTTTATTGCGAAATGGTCACGGATATAATAAACATCAGATCTTGAACAATGCCTATCAAGCGATTGTCGCTTTCTAAAGTGGTATACCTAATTCGCCGTTCAAAGAAGCGACTGCAGCGATTGGCTGGATGATCGCTGCATAATTGTGATTAGTTTGCAGCCCTGGATACTAAAGCATGGACTCTGATGATGAGAAGGCAGACACAAGTCGCCGCCCGCGGACAACACAATCATGGACGCACACATCTCGCCGCCAGCTACTCCATGACCGCACGCAGAATAGACTGTCACTGCCACACCAATCAGAACTCTGAGGATCGTTCATTTACATCATACTTCTGCGCATAGGAAACATCTCGCTATTTATCGTCTGTCGCAACATATCTAAACAATATAATGTAATAAACCTCACTAGATTCTACTGAGCGTCTCACCGGCTACGAAGTGTTGGGTATAGACTTAATTCATACTGTAGATATTCCTTAAGATAATCGTCAAACCCTTTGTTTATCTGAAAAAGTAGCAATGAATTTACAGCAATTTTACAATAATTTACCTTGAATCTGTTAACTGTAGAAAGTGGAAGAATTTTGTCTCTTTCATTAAATTTTAATTCAGTTATTTTTACCATTGATTTCAGGCCAATATCATTTGCTTTGTGGAAATTTATTTTGCCATTTCCCACAATTTCGGGAGAACAACTGTCGCTGCCACACCAATCAGAACTCTGAGGATCGTTCACTTACATCATACTTCCGTCAGCTTCTCCACCACTGCGCATGGGAAACATCTCGCTATGTATCGTCTGTCACATATGTAAACATAATATAATGTAATAAAACTCTAACTAGATTCAACTGAGCGTCTCACTGGCTACGAAGTCATCACCCCTTAGGGTTCTCAAACCTTAAAACAATCTTAAAAACTCACCCTCCAGTGTAAAAAATACAGGAAGTTGGTCCGAGGAAAGCCTGGATGCATTGCATATCTGAGATCTACCCTTAACTAATATGACCAGATTTTAAAAGTATGAAAGAAGAACATTACAAAAATGGTTATCTTGGAAATTGTTGTTCGAGGACGTCTTTTAACGCAATATCTAAAATTGACGACGTTGTGCGGATGCTATGGTAATACGTGGTCATTTGTCTATCTATTTATTAACTACAGAGAATATATAAAGGAATGGGCATTGGATATTGATTGAAGGAAAAGGACTGTCGAACTTGCGATACGCCGAAGACATCACATTAATAACGAGAACTACCGACAAATGGCTGAGTTACCCCGGTGAAAAAATTAGTACATGCTCCTGAATGCACATATACATACGTTGATTAAAAAAAGTCGAATTTACCAAAAATATTTGCTGTCTACTCTTCTCTTCTGAGGGCATCGTGGCTGTCAATTTCTTGTTTGTGGTGTTTACGATCTTGTAATTGTCTACGGTGTAGAAGCATAAATTGCTTACAGGAATAATTGAATTATCTCACTTCTCAAAATATATTAAAAAGGTTAGATTATATCCAGTTGTCTAAATTTTCAGAATATTGTATTCAAGTTTCAAATATCGTATGAAATCAAAAACAAATATTGTTTTTACTGAATAATATATTTAATCAAACAAAATACAGCAGAAATAATATGAAATAAAATACAAAAGTAGTATACATTCCGTCAATTTTTAATGTTCCTGTTTCATTATAATTTTTGGAACTTGACCACTATACACTACGATTACATCGTCGCTCTGTTCGTAATTAGCTCGAGGTACTTCTTGCTTGACGATTCCTTGAGATGATTCTGGTCGGTATTCGTCTAGACCATTAATCTGAAGTATTCGGGCGGTATAAAAAAATAAATCATGATCTTCTTTCTTGATATCAACCACCCCTCGGTACATATATACTATTAAGTTTCTTAACATGATCCAATTAACGCCATTAAGAGTCAATTCAGAGCATGATGGATGATTCTTGAAGTACTCCAAAAATACGTTTGAGTGAATGGATAGAACCAATTTATGAAGGTAGAATCTTTCTCCTTCTGCTACCACAGCAACGTCGAATAATTGTTGAGAATTTAGCAGCCCGAAGATACCAGTAGTCACGCACGAGGAGAAATTTGCACATCGTAAACTGTATGATGCTCTTGGCGGCGGGTATTTACATTCAGTCATTGTTGAAAAATTTTGTGACGTCATGATGATGTTATACGTCGACGTCGGCTCGATGAATGCGCGCAGGCGTCGCTTCGAACGCCAATGTGACACGCAGGGTGGGGGCGCGGCATCGTCGCGCGCATCTCACGCCTTTGTGTATTCTGCGCATGTGCACAATGTTTGAGTCTTCCCGCTTCTTTTCAACATATTCAAATCGAAAATAATACTTATCGAGCTAATTTGTTAAATGCTGAACACCTGGATCAATGGAATATGCCGACAATTCCAAGACTGCTTGGACGATCGTTCGTAAAACGAATACACAATCGCGTATTTATTTTATTTTAGTTTTTATTTTTATAATAATAAAATTTAATAAATGATATATATTTACTATGGATGACACATTTATAGAAAATTGTTTTATTACCATCACAACAACTATCGGAAAATTGTGATCACAAGTACGTCCAAAGAAACACACTGCTTGGAAAAAATAGATATTAGTATCAAGTTGACTATAGCTAATACAAAAAAAGTGATAAATACGTCAAGGTGTGTTTTGTGTATGTTTAGGTATACATTTTTATACATTATAATAATAAAAATTGTATTTATATCTTACAGAATGGTTATCCTGCTATTATAAACGATCATAGTATTGATTCTGCTGATTCTGTTATATCATTTAAAACCTAGTTCTGAAACTAAAGCTATATTGGAATCGTATTTCAATGATAATTTAGTTATTACACATTAATTACATCAAAAAACATGATACAACTAGAAATATTTATTATCTTATATTATATGTCACAGAGGCAATTAATTTACATGAAAATAAATTTGAATTAAAATATGGAATGAATTCAACAGAAATAGCTAATTTATCCATCAGCCCCAAATAGAGATACATATATTATATATTGGTATACATAGGGATTCCAATCCCGGGCCAAAATTTTGATCCCGGGATTTCGGTATTGCAATTAATCGATCCCGGGATCCCGGGACCAGTCCCGGGATAATTTTCATGTTATTTTATCGATAAAAATAATTTAAAATGAATAATACAATATATTTTTACATCTGTTTTTTATAACGTACAATGTATAAAGTACGTATAATTTTAGTCTTGGGCTTAAAATAGAAAATAATATAATAAAAATAAAAAAGGGAAGGTCTTATATATTTATTTGAGAAGAAAAAAATGAACTTTTGACAATGTATGTACATATGTACATTCATAGACACAATTAATTGAAAACATTATTTTGAATAAAACTCACGAAGTAACATCAAAGCATCAAGTGTTTTATCATTTAGCCTTGATCTGATTTTGGTTCCTAAGCAGCCTGCTGCTGAAAAAGCACGTTCAGACTCACAGCCTCAAAGATTCACAGATGACACGTGCAACTCGCGCAAGTTTGTACACGAAATATAACGATGTTGTCAATAATAATTCGATTGTGCTTGATAAATCAACCAATCCGAAAAATTCGGGATTATGTTTTATAATCCCGGGACTCATCGGGTATTGAAAATCGTTCGGGATCCCGGGATCCCGGGATTCGGGATTCCGGGATTGGAATCCCTAGGTATACAACATGGAAATCTACACACGTTTTGGAAATACATTGAAGGTACTTATTGTTAAATATTATAAAGCTATTACAATATTAACAAATTAACATTATTGTTTTAGATGTAAGAATCAAAAATGTCAGCCTAT
Organism: Plectrocnemia conspersa; assembly: GCF_051122295.1. Taxonomy (NCBI): domain Eukaryota; kingdom Metazoa; phylum Arthropoda; class Insecta; order Trichoptera; family Polycentropodidae; genus Plectrocnemia; species Plectrocnemia conspersa. The sequence continues at coordinate 1,440,383 of NW_028277170.1, read as the reverse complement.
GAGATGGAAGGCAATATAATTAAAACACAGGAGGATCCAGAATTGACATATCGCCATATCTTGTCAATTGATATGTTGACTTGATTATTTATTTATTTCGTAGATATTTATTGACTTCTCATCGTAAATCATATTTACATACTATTCGAAAGCATATGTATGTCTTGTACTGTGACATGATTTTTTTCTTTTATTAAAATTCCTTCAGTATTTTGCGAGTATATTAGAAAAAAAAATTAAGTACAATTTTTCCTCCTAATTTTATTTTTAAAAAGATCACATCATCTCCGAAAGAGTTTATTACGAATATTTTTTTAGATTTCTTCCGATAGCGAATGCTAGAAAGAGACGAGCAGGGTTTCTAGATTTACAAAATTACAGATCGGGACATTCATTATTTCGAAAGATAAAAAATAGAATTAAGGAAAAATACATATAGAAGAAAACATAAAAAAAATGTCGTATAATAATCCGCAGGAATGACAGTTAGTAAAATATATTGATTAAACACAATTACAGTAATTACATTTTGATTTAAATGCAAAAATGTATACAAGCATAACAGTTTTATTAAAAGTATTTTTCCGAGCGTTTAGTTTGTTTCAAAATATATTTGACATCTTTGCTAGATAATATTTTTTATCTATCAAAGCATTTTGCTAGATTTTTTTATCTAGCAAAAATACTTTCTTTAAAGGCATAATACCATTTACGAGGCAGTCTAATGGCTCTATTAATTATATATTTTTGCGACCATTTATTGAGTCTTCATTGTCATTAACAACTCGTTTTTTTTAGCGTTTTTTTCCTTCAGTTTTATCTTCTTGAATTTGTAAAGTTATTCCATGCTCACATTGAAATGTTTAATCATTGGTGATGTATTTCCTTACTTCTTAGTTAGTATTGATGAGTATAAATTACATTTACAGCAATTTTTCTGAATCCGTGCGTTGCGTGAAATAATCCCACATTATTAACTCTTTTAATGAATACGAAACGGCCTTATGAACGGTTTTACACAAAATTTCGTAATAAACGTTTATATAATTATTGGTGATGCACTTCCGAAATATCTAAGAGAAGTGCCATATATAATAATGAACTATTTTTTAATTTTAAAATCAATGACGTCGATTTCAATAAACACCGATTGTTTTTATTTTTTGTCGATTCAGTTAATATTATTATATCTCTTGTAATTTACTTTATTTAAATTAAGAGATTTATTTAAATCACTCATTCATTAAGTCAAACGTTTCAACCGAAGCTCCCCTTGTATTATCCTATTTATAACCCTACAAAATATTTTTTTCAAAATTGTACCCGAGGCCAAAGAGAAGGCCCTTGACGTTGGTATTTTTTTTCGCGCTTAACCCAGATACACAAAATTCACGGGCAAATGGCTTAATCCCAACTTTTAGCTGCAAAAGCTTTTGTCGTCCTCGCATATACTGCGAATGCAGTCTATTAAAAGGGCAGCACAAAAGCGGCCCAAATGATAATGAAATCACAAATAATGCGCCGGGGTAGCTCATGTTAACCATTCAATGCACTCGGCAGATAGTAATTTTGACGTTAATGCAAAGTTAAGCCGACGTCGAAAGCAGTGGCGTTGGGATAAATTATATAGTTATACATATATACATTTATTTTTTGTTAAAGCTATAACAAACAATATCTTAGTCAAAAAAAATAAAACAATATGACGGATCAAACTAGTTAGCAAACACTGCCGAAATATTTACATGGTCAAATTAAAAAAAAGTTTTATGTAAATTTTGATTAAAACTACGGCAATTATCATTAGCACGATCGTTAGACCAGTCAGTGACTAATACCTGTAATACTTGGGTTCGAATCGTATTTGCACCTAGTGTTTTTTATTTAATTTCTAGCGTGTCTGGGAAAATTAAATTATTAAATTATTTTTATATAATTATAACTCCAACCGATCATCAAAGATTAAGTTTTACTAATATATAATATATGTAACTGCTTTACAGTCTGATGTCTCACTACGTATAATACTTAGCTAACGGAAGATTTACAATAAATAAGTTTTTCCACGCACCGCCATTTGTATTCTTTTGCGTATTGCGGTGAGCTCCCATACAATATTGTTCATCTGCGTGTGTATTTTTGTATATATGCACACATAAAAAATACACAAGCACATACATTAGTGAATATGTGCCTATTTATTTGTACCTGGGGAATGTTGACGGCGAGCACCTGGTGTCAATAATCCTCCTCACAGATTATTTTTACATCTCGAGTAATCTCCAACTTTAAAACTTTCATTGTTAACTTTTGACAAATATCTGTCGGCCCCCCTCTTTGTGATGTTCGGTAAATACGGGCGACTCTTTTGTTGTCCGCGGACAAATTGCCGTTGAACATACTAAACATCACAAAGTGTCCAATAATGAGGTACTGACTGACTACCTGATTTATGGTTGGATGTGTGGCGAAACCAGAATATACTTATTATATTAATTCGGCATTCAGCGAAACAAATACATATCAACTTCAAATAAATAATGATATTTTTTTATTGCAATGGTGTCATTGAAACTATAAGTGAAATATAAAAAAAATTACACTTTGAGGCTTCGAAAATTTGCTTTAAGAATTTTCATTAATTATGTACAAAAGTAATAGCTTTAAAACCATTATATATATTAAAATAAAACTAAGTCTTTATTTTTCAGATAATTTTGGTAATCTATGTAATGGTCAGGCCTGCCGAGAGGGAGCGGGAGAGAGGGGACAAAAGGAGACAGTAATATCGGTAATATTACTATGAACTTATAATAATATAAGAGAGCTGATCAAAGTATTTTCCAACAGAATTTTGGTCAATAGGAGAGCGCAAAAACAATTATCAATTTTGACTTACGAGTTAAATTATATGACTGAGCTGCTACACTCTGATGCGCGTTATAAATGCTGCAGTAATTTTAAACTACTGCCGTTCTTCATGCTGCATGCCTGATTAGTACTTTCACTCTTTAAAGTATATGCGATACAGCTTCCATTTACACAAACTTTTAAGGTTGCCCTTTCACTCACCCTCGTTATTATATATTATTAATTGTGCTTGAAATGAAATTTTAGCGTCATATCGCTAATCCATTATCTATATAAACAATAAATTGCTTTATTACTATATTTTAAAAAGTAAATAAAACGCTGTTTTAATTATAAATTGTATATTTTATTATTATTTAATATATAAAAATAAATTTGTATCTATATTAAAAATATCAATTCCGATTTACAAATTAATGTATATAAAATATCTTATAAATTTAATTAATAAAGTAAAACTATAATATATGTATATATATATTAAAACTATAATTATATAATTTAATAAAACACTGGTAAATGTGTGTCTACTCATTTATAATTAAATTGTAAATATTAATAATGTATAGAAAAACCGACCAACTGTTTTATAGCGGCTTATGAAAAAAATTAAATTATTTTACTAAAATTAATAAATAAGTGTTAAATTAAAAATGTATTCTTTCCTAACATAAGCTGTATTGTATGTTTATTTATCTAGTATAAAATTAGTAAAAAAGTGTGAAATACTCAAATAAAAAATATAATAGTGCGATATAAACGTATTTTTTTAAATTTATAAATATGATTCAAATATCTATAGTACACTATTATTAGCATACATGTCTTATAGACTGATAAATAACCATTAATTAGGCGTTTTCGTTTTTATAAATATTTTCTATAATCTTCTCTATCGACGTATCGCCGATAGTTTTTCTGAAGAATATTTCTTCAATCACGCTGCCTGTCACCAGCTTGAGTCTATTGATCAGCATCATCATGGTTTCGAATCTCAACCGAATTGTGACGTCAACTGCGCTCAGATACTGCAAAGTAAGCACACATTTAATTTTAAAATATTGATCCTGTAACAACACACACGATTTCGTACTCGCAAAGCACCCGAAAGTTACTCCATTCCTAGCAAAGATTTACGAAACCCTACGTATACTTATAGTTTACTACCAGTCGCTAATATAATACAAAATAAACTTCTTATCTAATGTATTTATCAAGCTCTGTTATTATAAAATCAAGACGGAGTTGCATATTGATTTATATTTTATATATGGAATCTATTTATAAATGTTATGCTACGCACCCTCTTCATTACGTTCTGGGCGTGCTCATACAGAGCCGAAACTGCTCTATGGTCTGAAAGTCTAGAGCTGGGCTGGAACAGGATGATAGCTCTGATGCAGGCCAATTCGTACTGGTTGAGCTGGGCCAGTATCACTGATTTTACTGCTTCGTAGAATATGTCAGTTTCTTCAGTTCGCTTGAATCCGATTATTGCTGGCATCATGTGAGCAGTTCCAATTATGAAGAGCTGCTTCCAAGACTCCTCCAAGAGCACCATTCTATCGCAGAAGGGTAGCGAGAATGATTTGTTTGCTTGGCACACCCAACGGACGTTCATGATCAGTAGCCTTGCAGCCAACTCGCAGTACAACTCTTCTGAAAACACTACACTCTGCACTTCATCCGTAGATGTTGGAAATGGAAACGAAGTCATCGGAATTGGAGACACCACTACGGAAGATGAGGGAGACGTCTCTGCCTCTTTCATGAACTGGCGTCTCAGCGTGGAATTCCTAGGTCCTCTTTCATGTTGGACGGCTGTAATTTAATGCAAGTTCATTAGATATTTTTTTAACGTTTTTCTCATATTGTAATATTTTATTTATTTTCAAACTGACTAATTAACTACTTTTGGAAATAAAAATGTGTTTAAAGGGGTAGAACGTCAACTTATCAAGAGAGGAAGTTAATAAAACAGTAATAATAGAAATCAAGGTGAGCGTAAATGAAAATTGTCATATCGCTAATATTAAAGGGTAATGTATATATGTTCTCTTGTATCTGTTTATTTCCCATTACTCAATCTATAGTACATAAATATAAGATAAAAAATTTAACATTAGTACATTAGATTTTTTTAATGCCATATCGTGTCAAACGCCTTTTCGATATCCAATAGAAACATTTCTGTAAATCTTTTAATGTTGAATTTTTGCGAAAAATATTCTACAGCTCTTGTCAATTGATGAGTCAATGAGTATCTTTGCTTAAAGCCAAATTTAAATTTTGGAATTTGATTCTTAAATAAGGTTGCATCTTTTTTATAATCAGTCTTTCGAAGATTTTAGCTAGAAAGAAGATTTTTTATATGTAATGATCTGTACCTTGTTTTTGTATTGCGAGTAAAAAAGTATGAATAAAATAAGTACAAGAATACTATATTTATTTGTTTATATATTACTGTTGAAACGAATTTATATTTCGCTCTTACTCAAAATATAGATATATATTGTTTGGACCAAAATCATCATAACCGTCAATTTTAGGTTAAGTTAGCAGATAAACGTGCAATAACGTAATTCAGTTTGTTTTGCTATATCGCATCAGGCTTCTTCAGCATCTTTATTTTACCGTAAATTTCATAATATAGATTCATATACATATACAGGGCCGGAACATCGGCTTTAAGGAGGCGCCCTAAAATCCAAATAAAGGCGTAACATTTCCTTCAAAAAAATTCAAACAATCTTGCTAAAAAAAATTAAATGCTGACGAGCGTACATGCAACTGCGTGCATATGATTAGAGACTAATGAGAATGAGTGACTATTTAAAATTATACCGTAAATCTAGCGGATGATATTTTAAAACAAGCTTTATTTATATAAGCATATAAATATTATAACAAAGCTACTTATAAATTATTTTAAACAAAATGTCAATTAGAATATGTTGAAATATTTTTTTTTTAATAGATAAAAATATTAATTTTACATTTATTAAAAAGGGATTGCACTGAAAATTAATGATATATTTTTAATGCTAACATAGAAAAGCGTTAAAAAAATATTTTTTTAGCTCCCCTAATAGTTTCACGGAAAGCATTTATTTTCTGCATCTCGTCGCTCTACTATGCACACTTTAGTATTTAAGCACATTTATATCCTTTGTTCTGTGGTTACCATACAGTTGTTTTTTTCCAGTATTTGCTTAAAATACACACGGTATACTCGGAGAAAGGTTGTACACAAAAAACCCTTAAGTTTACTGTTATTATTTACCGTCAATGATTTATGAATTTTATTAGTATTAATTATGATATATAGGTATATGTTTCATTGAGTTTTTAACTAAATAATAATTATGATTCTTCAAAACAGAAAAAGTGAGCTTTTCAGTATATAAACTGATACAAAAATCAAGTATTTTTTTAGTCTATGCTATCATCATTATGCAGTTTATATATGTACAGTGGCGTAGCTAGGGTATGTGGTGCCTGGGGCGATCCTTAAAATCCCCCCCACCCCCATTTTTTGCATGGTCATAAAATCAGCATTTCTTAAAATAATTAATTGTTTATTGTTAAGCTCTTGCTATTCGTGGATATATATTTTAGTGCATTTAGGGTTAAGTACCACACTAGACGATCCCATCGAAAATATGCCGCCCCCAAGCTAGTGCCGCCCGGGGCGGCCCACCCCTCTCGCCCCACCATAGATACGCCGCTGTATATGTACCAAAATACAAATTATTCTTAATGATATAAAAAAGTATGCTTTTAAATATAAAATCTATCTATACAGAAATTATTTTTTTAAGCTAATTATAAAGAGTTACGGCAAAACAAAAAGAAAGGAAATCACAATATTAATTACCGTCTTTGTTCATCCCAGCGTCCATGCACTTGTTGAGGCGGCACGCTCTGCATTGGTTCCTGTGAACTTTATCTATCACACAGACTCCGGCCTTTTTGCTCTTGCAGAAGTACTGCCTCGATCTTCTCACCGATCTTTTGAAAAACCCAGCGCACCCGTCACATGCGAATATTCCATAGTGCTTTCCGGAAGAATGATCTTGGCATACCTTGCAGGGTATGTCGTGGAGAATTCTGCCTGTAACCGTAAAAATTCACATGACGACTTAAACATAAATAACAAACATTTAAAATATCAGCTATTGCAATGTAAGAATAAAAATACGAGCAACATTAAAACAGAAGCGACATCACAATATACGTAAAATCAATGGCAAAATAAAATTCACGGCTGCTATTGAAACCATCACAATTAATATCAAATATAATACTACAATTAGACCAGAATTAAAAGGATAAGTATCGAGTGAAAGGTGTGAAGAAGGATCTTTTATGAACTTGTTAATATATATGCATATATATAAATTATATATATTAAAGAAACATTTTTGCATGCAAACATGAGAAGTACTAAATAAAATATTAGTGAAGTCAATTGCCGTTGATTGTGACATATTATTCACAAATAAATGTATATAACATGGAACAATATTTACATGAATATTATGGAGAGTAAAATAAAGAGTCAATAAAATTTTTGATCAGAACATCGATTCAACCCAAAACCGTGGTTTTATGATGATGTTAAAAATACTTTAAAGAGAATAAATAAATCATATTAAATATTTCAATGAAAAAAAGAAAACACAGCAACAAGGTATAAATATGGCAGTCAAAACATTAAGAATAGCTAAAACTATGACATGAAAAGTTGATATATGAAATAAAAAGTGAAAAACAATAAAAAAAAATTATCCTACTCAAAGCAACGACATAATAAATATAGAAATTGATGGAAATATATATATAAATAACATTGCATGATAGCAGTATATATATATATATAATATGATTAGAAAAACAGATTAATTTGATTGAATATGTAATATGAAAATTTTGCATATGTATAATAAAAAGTTGAATATATAATATGAAGATTAATAAAATTATATAATAAAAAATATAATAAAATCATATCTTAAACTATTGTCTTTTTTATATATATATAACTAATAATATGATTAATAATAATTACTGTTTTCTATAAATATATTTTATAAATTAATTTAAATGTCGTTTAAATTTATAAATGAAATTTTAAAATTCGTTTTAATGTGAAAATTAGACTGCCTATTCAGTGGTTTGATCTGCTCAACCTCTTCATTTTCCGCACAGATACCCTCTTGTCCTAGAAGGAACATTGGTTGTAAGTATTTTTCATCCTTGGAAGAACCTCGAGAGAATTTTTATCACCATACACTACGTCTAATTAAAACAACTCCCTGTCTTATTTACGGCCCGATCAATGCGCCGATGTGGGAAAGGCATCAATAAGTAACACACCGAGCACAAAAGCCTCGCCGGATTTCTTTTCTTGCACGAGATAACCCAACCCGTGGAAAGCAGGGTGGATTATTGTTTATCATAAAGGTTCGCCGCGATGGTGAAAAAAACATACACTATGTACATTTAAGACACGAACAAGACACCACATTTCCTGCCCCCGTATGCGTATTATAGAGGTATACAAGGGAGCTCCATTCGAGCGTGAGTATTTAAAAATACTCTTCACAAAAATAATGAACAAAAAAAAAAGGAATCTGCCTTTGTGCCTTTTTGAGTGAAGACAAGTGGGCCATGAAAGAATACGCATACGATGTGGGCTTGTGATAATGCTACTTCAAAGCATCGACGTTGGCAACAAACAGATATGAGGGATACTTTTTTAGTAAGAATATATTTTAATAAATTAGTTTAAGATGGAAAATTTTGACTTACTGACTCTTGTTTTGCATTTGGGTTTTCTGAATTGGAAAAAAGGGAAAATTTATTTCTTTGAGTTGCGAGGAAAAGACAAACATGTTGCTAGCATAATAGGCTCTGTAAGCTCATTTAAATCAAAACTGGTTTTGTGGATATCACATCTGCAGATGAAGTCTTTCGTGCATTTCCCAAATATGTAGGAAATGGCAGGTAGCTGTGAATTCAACGTGCTTGACAAATAAATATAATGGAAATAGTTGCATACTTTGCAGAGCTTGTTAAAATGTAGGCAGAAGAACTGGAGCTAGAAATTTTGTACCTTCATAATAATATTATGTTAAAATCCTTGATATCATATAAGTACTTTTGGAATACACACACAGAAAAAAAATCCATTCTTAATAAAAAGGCAGCATATAAAATAAAATCATTATTCTGTTCCACATACTTTTGTGAATCATTTTCTCAAACATGAATTTAATAAAATTAAAATGATTGTTTACTAACAAATTCCTAACAATGAGGCAATGGCCAATGAAGTGCAATGGCAAAAATTACACTGACTAAAATTTTTAATAACATTTATTATGTATGTTTGAGGCAACTATAACGTGTTTAACATTTTACAGAACATAAACAATAATTTTTATATTTTAAAATGATTTTTAATACATGTTTAGAATGACGGCGCAACGCTCAAAAAGTATTTAGTACTCCCCGTTGCGTTACATTGCCAAGATTAACAATAGTTTGGCCATAACGACTACGAAAGCGGTCAACAACGTTGTGCTACATTAATACGTTTTAAAATTTAAACATATTAAGTGCGAACGAGCGTTGGTAAAAACATTTAAACCATTTATGTAAGGTAAATCTTGTTTTAAATATATACAATGCTCTTTTTAAGTAGATTCGTTGCAAGATGTTCGCTGTTCTGACCAACGCTTGCTTTCTGCCGCTGACTTGCACTTAACCTGTTTAAATTTTTAAATGTATTTATGTAGCAAAACATTATTGGCCGCTTTCGTAGCCATTAGGACCAAACCAACAATGTGACGCAACAGAGAGTACATAAACATTGCTTTTTAAGCGTGGCGCCATCATTTTAAACCTTATTTTTTGTGTACTAATTTGTACATACTATAAATTAGCTTTGAAAAAATGGTGTCCTCCGCCCTACCGATATTTTAAAATGTACTCTAGGGTAAAAAAAGATTGGAACCCCTGATCTAGAACTACATTTGTTAAATCCTACTCCAGAATTATCTCGGAATTCGCAATTATTCGTCATTAAAATTTCTTACAATGTGTTCAAGTAAGCATCGCATTTTTACTGTTTAAAAAATATTGAGGAAATTCTCACAACGCCGAGTAAATATATTCATAATTTTCACAATGCGCGGCCAATTTTTATCAAATAAAATAATTAATTTTATTTATAATATTATTGCCCCATACTTTCATTTACGATTTTTAAAATAAAATGTTGTATTGTTTTTTGACCAAACTTTTTTTGTGATTTTAAAAAAGCTACGATTTTTTTTTAATAACTGCCATTTTGAATTAAAATCATAAATTTTAATATGGCGCTATTCGCTCCTAAGGAGGCAACTATAATAACAATGCTTTAAACGATCTAAAACTCTCCAGAAACGACCATAATATCAAAAACACGGATGTTTTACTTTTAAACATCGATCGTTATAAAAATAATATGAACCATAATGGCGGCTATGCGACATCCGTTCGTTCGTTATCAATCTATCTAGTCACTTTTTACCAACATACACAATTAAATAGGGTGAAGCTTCGCTCGCATCCCACCTCCGCCATTCATTCGCATTCATCCTCATTCTCCCCTTGCATAATCATTATAATCAAGGGGCGCGTTTTACACTGTGACCTAATAGCAGTCAGAAACACGCGTCAGGAACGTTCGATAAGTAGTGTGAATATTTTATAACGAAATAAGTTTGAGAGCCACTGATTATGATATATTATTCACAAATAAATGTATATTACATGGAACAATATTTATAAGAATATTATGGAGAGCAAAATAAAAAGTTAATATAATTTTAGAACAGAATATCGATTCAACCCAAAACCATGGTTTTATGGTGATGTTAAAAATACTTTAAAGGTAATGAATTACTCATATACAATATTTCAAGTAATAAAAACAAAACCAGTAGAATATAAAGTTTTAAATGAAAAATGGAAAACATAGCAACAATGTAGAAATAAGGCAGTCGAAGCACTAAACCTTTGAGCAGTGAGTTAATTTATACACATTTTCTAATTTGTTAGTATTTTACCTAAATTATATATTTATTATTATTTATATTGCATTTATAGTAAATTATAGAAAATAATCAGTGATGCATAACGTTTAATTGCTTTTATTTATTTTACTACTTATTGATAATAATAATTTATTTTAACACTTTTCTGTAAATATATTTTACATATTTTTGTGTAATTTTTTTATGTCACTTCAAAGCCTATATTTTTTATAAAATTAATATAAAAAATATGTTATGTTATTTATTTTGTATTCATTGCTATTATTTTCTATAAAAATAATTTACATTACATATAATTAAAAAAAATCTTATAAATATAATGCTTTTTGTTTATTATTAAGTATAACTATCAGGAATACCTCAAAACAGTGAAAGATCGACCATCGTACATGTACGGCGATTCTGCTCAAAGGGTTAAGAATAGATAAATAAAATGGTATGAAAAGTCAATAGATGAAATAAAAAATGATCCGAATAAGATGTGAAAAACAATAAAAAATGTAATTTATTCTACTCAGAGAAACGACATAATAAATATGGAGATTGCTGGAAATCTATATAAACATCATCATATGATAGCATAAAAATTAATACATACTACATTGAGAGTATAGAAGAGATTGTGAATTAATTTTATTTAATGATTAAGTTGATCAAACCTTGAACTTACGCACATGATAATATTTTTAGATATTTTATAAATAAACTCGATAGTAATATTTTTTGCATACAAGTAGAAACAATATTTAAATATATTGTAGTAGATTTAAAAGTTGAACCAATGCGTCATTATGATCTTATATAAAGCGTTGATTGTAAGAAGCGCAAAATAAATAATGTATGCTTTGAGATATTTGATTTTAAAGCTCGTTAATCGTATGATAATCACGCCCTAATGCGGTGGAAGTATGGGAGATCAAGCATTGCGTGTTAGCCTTTAGTATACATTAGTGGTCATCATACAATATCTAACAAGATTATTTCTTATTATGCAAGTCTTTAGGGGTGAACGATGTTATAAAGGGGTGTTGAAATTTGACTTAATGTTAAAAAAATGAATTTCTTATACCAGCGTTCCTCAATTATTAAATTAAATTTATTAAAAAAATAGATCAAAAAAATACAAATTTGTTTATCGATTTATCACCAAACTAATGCAGTTATATTATAAATAATTTTCAAATAATAAAAACAGATTGAGCTATTGTTACACGCTGTAACGCTTCGGGTTAACGCCTGTTATTTTAAAGCGGCAGTATCTAGTCGTCTCTGACTCCGCAGCCCTGTGCTACACACAAACGTGACTCGATCTATTGATCAATCCCTCATTCCACACATACTCGCATGGAATAAAACGGTTCTGTATAATACATTATCATCGGCTCCCATCCGTACCTGAGGATATTCGACTTTCATTCACCATTCGGCGGCCAAGTGCACAATAGCCAGATTGAAAGGGCGAATCGCAAACAGATTGAAGGGCGGAAAAAAGGATATGGGCGTGCAAGTCACATTCATTCGGTAATCGAAGACCAGTATAGAGATATTGTAGATGAGATGAGAACGTCACAAGTGTACGTCACTATAAAAAAACCATGAACGATATGATATCAAGTCAAAATAAAACATATTAATATTATTTTTATTATAAATATACTGTTGTCGTATTACATATAATGACTCAATGCGTTACAATGGGGCAATAATCAACACCTACAGTATTGTAACAGATCATACCTGAGAATATATATTATAAGAAAGCGTTGCAGCTAAAAATACAGCGCCATACAGACAAATTTTAAACAAAGTGAAACATTCTACTCCTATGGTTCAACAAAGAACTAACCGTTTTAAAAATGGCAGAAGGCAAAATATCTGTGCTGAAGGTAAAATAAATTAATGTTAAATCACTGTTTTAATTAAATCGCCACTCTCTACATAGAATCAACTCTAAACTTAAAGTTTTGATAGGATGTATCTGAAATCAAAAATAAAATGAATATTGAAAGAAATAAAGAGACAATATTTGCAACAATTACAAAAAATAAAATTGAGCTCAAAATGTCATAAACAGCAAAAAAGACCACGACATTATTATGTGTGAATCATTGAATACATTTGACCGTCATAAATGAATTGTATAAAAAATATAAATCAGCTGATTTCGACGTAGAAGATGAAAATGATGATGGTGAATATGAACAGGATGAAGATAATATCGGCGAATTGTATTATGAAAATGATAGCTCTAGGAATTTGTTTATGAGATTAAAATATGAAAAAATCCTTAAAGAGACACGAAAAATTATAAAATTATTTAGTAAAGGTTCTGCCAAAAATACAAAACTTCAAAATTATGTCAAATTAGAGTTTAATATAAAACTAATGTTATTACTATACATTAAAACAAGGTGGAATTCACTTGTAAAAATGATTGAGCGATTTTTAACCCTACAGAGATGCACAAAAAAGGCTTTAATCGATATTAAATAAGATATATTAAGGAACAATGAAAATATTAGACTTATGAAAACCGATAAAAACAGATATTGAAGCTTTAAGTAGAAGAGAAACCAATATTTTACAAGCTGAATTAATCATCAGTTTTTTGATGAAAAAGATTTCTGCAATAAATACTTCTCTGGGAAAAGAAATGTTTCACGAATTAAATTGTAAAATCGAAGAAAGAAGAAATTTAAAATATTTTTACCTTGACTATTTAATCTATACATAAATAATTTAACCCTATCTAAGCTTGCAGAAAGTACAGTGCTAATATAACTGTTTAAACAAATTAACAATTAATGAAAAAAACAGTATTAGATATTAATTGATAATTTTAATATTACAATTACTATAATTCTCTAATTATATAAAAAAAATTAAATCAACTTTTGGATAAAAGTTTAATTTTATTTCTACTAGCGAAAATATAATTTAACTGATAGGTGCTAATATGCTGCTCTAAACTGTCTATGTAGCTCAATTTGACAGTTGCGAAACGTCCATTAGCTGTTCAAACTCAAACCTAACCTAATAAAAGTTCTAAAACTATTTATAGTTTTCGAACTTTTATTAGGTCAAGTCCGAAATACAAACTAAGCCAAATAAGCGAAAGATATCGTATTTCACATATTGCTCCACAGTCTGCATTTCGATATAACACTATGTTTTAAAAATATGATAGCTACCTTACCAATATAACTATGGAATAATATAATAGTAGGGCTGATCAAAGTATTTTCAAATCGAATTTTGGTCAATAGGAGAGCGCAAAAACAATTATCGCTTCTCAGAAGGCAAAAATTCACGTCAGAAGCCATAAAAATTTTGACTTATGAGAAGTGATAATTATTTTTTGCGCTCTCCTATTGGTTAAAATTCGGTTTAGATGTGCTTTATTCGATTTTACTTGTAATATTGTCATAAAAAGTCGAGCGATTTCACTGCGATGGCACGTTTTATTACTTTTAAACTGGACTAGAAGTTTACTATATGGCAACACTGAGCAGCAAAGAAAACCCGACTAATTATAAGAAAAATATTATGAGTAGATATTTTTAATCATTTTTAATGCCTAATTAAAATATTTCGCATAAAATATTATTTCAGAAAATATTTCGCCACGCTGGCTAATTTTTATATTTATTTGTAGCATAGAAAGGGTTAACTCGTACATGTTATTATTTAGACAAGAAATTATACTACGATGCTAAAAATATATAAAGTGACATTTTTGTCATGAGGTCCGGAATCATTGTTTTCCCAGGTTTGCTCTCGGTGGCTCAAAAAAAAAATGCAACTTACTCGAATATTGTTGATCAACTTTGCCACAACCATGCTTTTTATTTGTCGGTAATAGATTATTTATATTTAAAGAAAGTAATTTGGACAGTGATGATTAAGATTACATCATTGATGATAATATTGAGGAATAGAATTACGAAGAAACTCAAGATTTAGTCACCGATTCCGTAAACATAAAAATTATTGAAGATTAATACTATTTATTTTCATCTAATATCATCGAAAAATCATTAAAATATTTAAAAAGTTATCCGGTAAACAATTTTACAGGATATTTAATAAAGAAAATTTAGATCATTTGCTAGACATAAAAACTAGATAGAATTCAATGATCATAATGATAAGATGCAATGTTTTAATAGCTGTCCTATGAATAAGCCTATGGGAGATATGATTTTGGATACTGTTTCAGAAAATGAAATTAGTATTTTATAAAATGTACTTGATATACTTGCTCCAATGGAAGCTGCTGTGAAATAATTGAGTAGCATTGGTACCACATTTTTGACAACTCTGGAGTATATCATTTTTTTTTTTTTTAAGAACTGACAATTGCATTTAAAAGACGTATGAATCAACGCAGAAATGAAACAATAATAACCTTGTAATAATAACTTTAAATATTTCACTAGAAATGCTGCAATTCTTTTGGCGCAAGAAATAATTTAAAGGATACACCCGAATATCATCTTGGAAGGTGTTGATCTGAAACCTTCACAAGAACCGGAGGATATGCAAGATTGCACATTAATTGCATTAATTGCAAAATGCCATTTCGTCGATAGTAAAAAACAATGGCTTAATGTCGTAAAGAAGGAAATTTAAAAGAGGATTTCAAGAAATTAGATACGTTTTAAAAGCGGACAGACATTTAACTCACTGTTAAAAATAAGAATAAGTGTTTTAGATTTATTAGACAATAGCTGTGTTATTTACACTTTTTACATTTTTTCATGATCGTTAAATAACACACATACTTTAATAATAGTATTTACATGAAGTTAATCATTACATAAAGTTATTCAGTAGAGTCTATATAAAACTGAATTCTATAAAAAACAGTCTACTAATTCCAATATTAAAGAGTTTTTACACATCAATTTTATCTTAAACCTGACAAATTGCTAACATATATTTTTGCGAGAGGGGTATTTTTAGCCACTGCGTGAACCAAATTAATTAGTCATCACAAAATATTTTTTTTTATACGATACATGGCTAATCGGATGTACTCATATGTATCATAACAGGAAAAACTGATCACTTCCCACGGTAGTCCCCAGCAGCAAAACAACGAGACACGCAATGATATATCTCGTTGGAACTCAAAATTACCGGCGGTCGGGTGAGGGTGGTTCGATGGAATACCCTTAACGGGAGATGCGTGGCAATGAACCCCCCTGTCTGGTTCATTCCGATACAGCGAACTAGAGGGTTCACTTGAACTGGGTCAACGGTTCAGGGGCGAAAGCGCATATGTTGCATGTACCCCGTTTAGTCACGATCGTTAAATGAACGCGGTGATAATTTGTCTGACGCCTAATTGAAACGCACATAAAAGAATTCTTCTAAAGAGATAAAATTCTGCAGTGTTAGTCTAGTAACTTTAAAAATCTATATAAAAGTGTTTGTTTTTTATGTAAAAAAAATACATTTTATATAAGAAAATATATAAAATATGCAATGCCAGCATATTAAGGAGCTGGATGGTGAGAGCCATAGGCGAGTTGGCCAATAAAGATGTCCTGGCTCTTATGGCCATCACAAGAGAACGTGGTCGTGACTTTCGAAGACGCACAGAAACTTAAAACTAGAATTGCTATAGAATCTAGATTATTAGGATTGTGAATAGCAACATTTAATAGCTTGAAAAAATGTTTAACAACATTTTGCAAGAACTCCGCAAAACCAACGCTTTTAGGAGAAAGATGCTGGAATAAAAATACGTCATTTTGGATGGGGAATCGGCCAGAATGTAATTTAATTAAATACTATGAATCTTTATGAAATATAAATAAAAAAAAGCTGAATTGACGTCCCTGATTTTAAACCAGAAATTCTCGGGTTATCCCTTGAAGTAAATTGAAAAAATCGAGAGTCTATCCTAAATATACTTTTTAAATATGTCATTTCAGTCAAATCATATCGGAATACATTTTCACCGGTAGATATATATTTTTTTAACTTTTCCATATGAAGTAATACATACATTTATTTACGTGCGAAGTATAAATGTAACAGAGAATGTGTATTTTTTAGTAAGTTATATTTTCACTAGTGAAGTCCAAATATATTTTCACCAGTAGATATATATTTTTACTAGCGAAAATATAATTTAACTGATAAGCGCTTGTAAAATTATATGCTGCTCTAAAATGTCTATGAAACGCAGTTTGAGTTGCGAAACGTCCATTTGATATTCTAACCCAAACCTAACCTAATGAATTTTGAAGTGGATTTTTGCTTTCTGAGAAGGGATAATTATTTTTTTGCGCTCTTCTATTAGTAAAAATTCTGTTTAGATATGCTTCATTCGATTCTCATTTATTGTAAATCGTAATAATGTGTTCGAAAAAAATCTATTAAAAAAAGTCTTAATATGAACGCTAAATAACCGAACGTTGCAACAGCGACGGTATGTTTTATTTATTTTGACGTAGATTTTAAGCAAGAACGTCATTTGGGGGGGGGCGGTAAGGGAATTTACCCCCCCCCCTCTGAAAAAAGCTGAAGTGAATGTTAAATTCACACAAATTCTGTGAATTTCGGTCAAAGTACTCACGGCCGATACACGTTATATTGACTGGCTTACCATTGCCCCTTCCGAAAAAAATATATTAGCGATATACAACTTATTGCAAAAAATGAGTTAATTGCATCTCAATGAATTTGTATTTAATATTTTTAAACTGATACTCTATACATGAATATCTATAATGTGTTTTTAATTAACTATCTGGGAATACCACCATATGGAATTGGAAGCAATGCTGAAAATTGTATCTGTTGCAGCTTCCCACGCTCATCACCGTTTTTATCACCAGGGGATGCAAATTGGCCCTGTATAGTATTTGTGCAGTGATGATGACACCTGGTCAATTACTAAGCATACCCCCGCTATCCATTCAACCCCTAAATATTGCCTCAAATTACCTCAAATGTTCGTAAACGATCCAGTGATTAATCAACATGAATATGAGACAGGTGGAATTGTAACTGTTTTCACATGCTACTTATTGGATTGAATATTTCATGGACTTTTATTTGTGAATTATTTTTTCACTTTTAAATAAAAAAAAAATCTATAGAATTATTTCTGAATACATACCAACCATTGTATTTATTCTTACCTGATGTAATTTCGGAATATTATCAAAAATAAATTGTTTGATGCGTAAAAACTGTACATCAAATTTTCTAAAAAAATAAGTTTTTTATTTTTTAAATAACCATATTTTTTGTACAAAAATAGTCAAAAACCATTTTTTAAATCAGGATTTAATTTTTAAAATAACGTATGTATATAATGAAAATTACTAAAATATTTTTTACAGTACCTAAATTATATAATTAGTTACTTCATCATTATTTTTTACTTATTCTTATTTTTTACAGATAAATTGAATTTTTTTTAAGAGATCTGTTTAAAATTAAAAACCGTGTGTTTCATATATCTTGAATGACTTCTTGTTTTATTTGCCTAATTTAACAATACCGTAAACTTTGCAGCTGATATGATAGATAAAGTGACTTACCGTCACTTTGATCTTAAAATGTATTCGCATATGATTAGTAAGTAAACAGTCTACAATTTGCCAGCAAAGATTCTTAAAAAAATAAACGCTAGCAGGTATTGAAATTTTCGATACTCACTCGAAGAAGGTGGCGTAGTCATTTGGTTCATTCTGATGAGACCTGGTGGTCCTCTACTTTGTTCTTTGTCCATTACCACGAAAAAGTTCAATATTTCTCAACCAATTGATTCTCACGATCTTGCGCCATTGTGTTCCTGTGAAGAAAAATAAAGCAAAAAATATTATATAGCTCTCTTTGTTTAATATTAAGTACTAAGACCAGACGACAATTAACTGTTTGCCCTCCACTCCAATTTTTGCAACATCCATAGGTTGAAAAGTCCGACCGATTTAAGTGTCGCTAAAAACTACCCAATACAATAACTCGATGGCCACTCGATACGAATTTAATAACACACACACATCGGGTTTAATGTGCGCATTGTTTCATTTATGACGCGCAACAATGTATTATTGTAGCGGTAGTTGAAGGGTTAATGCGGTGTGCGAAAGCAGAATTAAAAATATATAAAATAACGACAAGAAGCAATATACATTTTAAAATGTGTTGAAATTAAACAACATAAATATCAATATTTAAATAAAGACTAATTTTTCAATATATACAAACAAGTAATATAAGAAGTTTTGATAAATTTTAAATTAAAAATAAAGTATATATTTAATGATTGAGAAACTTTGCTATAATAAAAAATTTGCAGACGTTCAATACATATTTTTAAAATTATAATACAAATGAAACTAAAAAAGTTTTGTAATTTTCACTTTTTTATATATGTTTATAATACATAGATAGGATTTTATATTTCTTTAAATATCACAATATTTTTTTGCGAATTTATAATTGTATATTTAAAACACTTTACCTTTATAATGTATTATACTAATTACAGACTACTTTTATATGCGCCATTGTATTATTAATTTATTATAAAGTAACTATAAGCTATTAAAAAATCTACAATTATAAAAGTTTGCTGCTTAATAATGAAAATATTTTTTAGTTTATAAATATGTACAATTAATTATTTTAAACATATCAAAACACTTTATCTGTATGATATTATACTAACTACAGGCTACTTTTATATGTGCCATTATATAATTATTTTCTTACTAAGCAAATGTGAGCTAATTGATACATTAAAAACATCGCTATTCTTAGATTTTAATTATGTATTACATTTTTTTAATTTTAAGATATTTATTCAAATCTCTAATTAACTTTATTAAAATACTATAATACCTACAAATAATTTTTAAATGTGCTACAATTTATTAATTTAATATTATTTATTAAAAATATAAAATATCATTTTGATTGCAAATATTTATAGAATATTTGTAATACAATCATTTTATTTCTAACGTTTGTTTTGAGTCACAAACAAGACTGTCTAAATCTATATATGACAAATTTTTACCATAATTATATAGTTATAGTATAATATATAAATTAGTATAGAATACTTGAGACTGCCTGAATTAATATATACAATGGTAGATGACTAAACAACGCTAACAATTAGTGTGCATTTAAAAAATAATGCTCAAGTGCACTTCATATAGGTACAATAATTTCTCGCTATTCTTATATTTGTATTATTAAACAAGGTCTGATTTAAAGAAGAAATTTGATATTATTTTTATCAATATTTAAAAAAAAAACAGTATATATATAATATACTTTAATAAATAGATAAAATATTATTAAAATACCTAATGATAAAAACGATAGTTGTATTACGCATTTAAATATAATAATAATAACATACATCGATATGTATATTAATTATTAATTTCATATCAAAGTATTTTATTTTGATTATGAGCGACACTTCAAAATAAGTTCTAGCAAAATTTAATCCAAAAAAGTTCAAAAAAAATTCTAGCAATACAAAAATAACACGACAAAAATTATACAATATATTATTATAGATATACTTAATAATTTGTTAATTAAAAATATTTTCTTTGCAGCAGCAGTATTGTATTAACATGTATTTTTTTAAGATTTCTGGCGCTTTGCTGCAATAATAATATCCAAAATACATTTTCATATATCAATATAATAACGCAGCAACTTACTTCTACAACATTGTAAGCGATTTTTATTGTGTTAAATATTAAACAGTCTTTTTAAATCTGTTAGTCAAAAGTAGTACATGTACTTAAAAAAAATAATTTAAGCCGACAATAATATATTTTATCCGACGGAAAACAACAATATCTATAGATCTCTACTTTAATAAAAAAAAACAATATTATTCAGATTTACAAGAATTATAATATAAAGATTTTCTAATTGAATAAAATTAACCTTTATTATTTACATATATAACCAAAATAATAATGCAGCTAATTAATAACTTTAAATTAGTAGTTATATACAAAAAATATAATAAATATATATAGATATTGTTTATTAACCAATTCATCCCGATGATATTATTTACATTAAAGTTTATCTATATTTAAGATAATTTTCATTTTAACTAGATTTGCAATAAATTTATTTATGTCAATCTGATTATTAACTAAAGTTTTGCAGTATTATAAATGATATGTATAAGGAAAATATAACAAAAAAAATTCCTTACGAATACAAAACATTACATATTTACAGAAGCAGGAGTTAATCTTAATGTAGGGATTAACTTAGAAAAAAATACAAAAGCAAGAAACGTCGGAAAAACTGAAAGGCAATTATTGCTTCTCTATTTTGCCAAAAGGTTTTTTTCGGACTCCATTAAGGTTTACCGAATTTCACGAATGGATGAATTTTTGTACATCCTTTATACATATACATTCAAAGTACAATACTATTATATTAAATTGTCGGCAAAATATTTTAAGAATGATATAAATATATAAATAAATATTGCAATTATTATTTACACATTTGTATATTCCGTATAAAAATCATTATGTATACTAAAATTAATAAAAATACAATAAATTAAATAAAAGAAAAATAAAAGAATTACCATTTATCTCGAAATCAAATAAAACAAACACATACACAAACCACACAATAAAACACTACTTTAAAATAAAATAAAAATATTTAAGAACATAAAAGTTATTGTCGTGTAACTGATGTGTGCGGTACGACAGTTTGACGGTAAATGATTTCTGCATAGATCAGACCTTACTCTCGTTTGCTCCATATGTCTGTCTCTTTCTATTGTTGAATTTATGTGCACGTATGTTCTAAGCATATGTATGTATATTAAAATTGAATTTTACTGTGTTATTAAATTATATAATATTTATAAATTTAATATATAATTTTTATAACAAAAATATAAATTTGCAATTTATTATTATAATAAATACATTTTTTTTACAATTATTAAAATTTAAATTATTATCAGATTAAAGGTTATTATATCAAAGGTTATCTTTTATCATAGATTTTCTAAAATATGATAATTTACTAGCACATTTTATCTATCCCCGTAATTCATTTATTTAAAATAAATAAAATTCACGTGTTTACGGTCTCTCTAAAATACATAAATTAAGGCCAATTGTCAGTGCTGTTGAAGCACCAACTCAACAGCTAGCAAAATATCTAGCAAAGGGATTCCAACCACTGACAGAAAAAATGCTTCATATTTAAAAAAACTAAACGAGTGTATTGAGAAGATTCGTCAAATAAAATTAGACGAGCAATATCTCCTGGTATGTTTTGATGTTATATAACTCGCTGTTTACAAATATTTCCATTGCGAAAACCTTTAACTACATCGGTAAGAAACATATTGTGGAGTTGGCAAAACATTGCCTCAATTCCACGAATTTTATTTACAAAGGAGATTTTTATAAACAGGTCGAAGGTGCACCTATGGGCTCGCCCCTTTTGCCATTAATAGCCAATCTGTTTATGGAATACTTTGAAACAGAAGCTTTAGAAAAAACGTATAAAAAACTTTTAGTATGGCTATGACGTCTTTGCTGTGTGGTCCCACGAAAGGAGCGATTTGTACGTTTTCTTAAATTTTCTTAATACAACACGTACAAATATAAAATTTACTATAGAACTTGAAGAAAATTGTCAACTGCCCTTCCTAGACACACTAATTATAATAATAGAAAACGGTTCTATAAGACATACACTATTCCTAAAAAAAATCCCACTATCATCCAGTACAGATTAAATAGCTGGAAAATTCTCTATTCAATAGAGTTTTGGGCGACCATAACCGTAAGTCGCACTTCATTCAAATGGCTTCTGAAAAGAATATTTGAAGGCATCAGAAAAACACGAAAAACTATACATAACACTTCTACCATACATCCATGGGGTGACAGGAAAGATCGGAAGACCCCTGGTGAAGCAGAATATGTACGAACTATTTTCCAATCTAAACACAAAATTGGTTTGATGCTTTCCAATGGAAAATATCAAATAAAAATTAATCCCAAAAAATGTATCAAATATCGTGTGTAGACTGCGATAAAGTTTATATTGAATACCGATAATGAATACCAAATTTCAATCAAAAAGTTTAATTTAATTCTGCTCTGGCCATAGTTTTAATAAATACCACAAGATTGACTTCAATAGCATAAGGACCGTTGCTAATATAAAAAAATCTGTTATCCGAAATCCATAAAAATACCGCATTGAATAATCGATATAAGAGCACAATGATCTGAAAGTCCTGGCTTTCGGTATTGGAATCGATAAGTGCGACAAAGTCACTACACAATTAAACAAACACATTATTAAAACAGACACAAATGACGTGGCCACTGCAAATGGAAAATTAATTTAGGTCATTAATCCTGAACCACAGTGTGTCAATATATGACAAGGACGAGGGCAGCAGTTGTTGAAAATTCGTGACCATGGCTGGAGCATGGAGCCGAAATATTGATTTTTGTTTTAATTTAGTGAATGAACAATTATTTAGATTATACATATTCGATATTGTAACTCGAATTGCGGGCTTAATAAAAATTCGATTTCATTGTTGCTCTTATTAGTTTGCAGGCAAAATGTCAAAACAAGCATTCGGATAAAACCAGTATATAATAAATTAATAAAATTTATTTTAAAAAAACTTGGATTTTAGCACTTTATGTAAAAAAATAAACGTTTGCGCATGCACCTATAAATTGTCAAATTTTATCACGCCCATCTAAGTGGTGGGAGTGACTCATCGTCCAATTGTGTTGACTGTAGGCACTGAGGGGCTGGCGCAACACATAGTTGTAAATGTACATACATTGTATGTATCTATTTTTTAAATAAAATAATATATATGTGTGTGTGTGTAAATGAGGTGTTATGGGGTTGTTCGCATATAGATTTTTTTTCGTGATATTTCGGCGGTATCACACCAGCCATCGTCTGCGTCGATTTTGGGTCTGTAATCCTTGTGACTGAACGTTTAGTCACAAGGATTACAAACCCAAATTGTCCGACGATGGCTGGTGTGATCCAGCCGAAATATCGTTGAATATTTTCTCTCATGTATAATATTTTTTAAACATTCAAAAAACAATAAAGTCAACAATAATTTGCAAACAAATTTTACCACAAACGGAGCCGCGTCAAAAACTACAATCTTTGCCTTTGAATAATAATGTTTATTGTGAAAGTACTACCTACTTTTGAAGGCAACGTTCTGCTCCTTTTATTTATTGTATAAATGAAAAGGTCTGAAGGAACTTATACATGAAATACATGTAGCTGTAGTTTAGTTTATATTCATTATTTGAGGTCGATTTCTACTTTTTTTTATAAATATATTCTTGCTATAAAGTGACTGATACTAGAGAGAGTACTGATGGTGAACGAGTATTGTCTCTAGAACAACAGACTGTATGGTATTGATGTATTCATGATATTCCATATTATAATAAAACGATTCTCTTCATGTAATAGTTATTTATTTTATCTAATAATAAAGTCTAATTATTTTCGTAATATTTATTAAAATAAAAAAATTAAACAGACATTTAATAAATATCTTATTGATTTATTGGTACAATATATATGCAATGTATTAAAAAAAATTTTTTGGTACTGAATATGAAGACCTTATAAATATATTATTCTCTCTGTATAGCTTAAGATTAAAAAAATATTATATATTTTTTACTTTTCTTGTATTATATTAAAAATATGACTACATGACAAATCTTACATTTAAATTAATTTAACAATAATATGTCTTAGTTATATAGCATATTTTTATGTTTATAACTTTAACATCGAAATCTCGAACGTAACTGAGGGCATTAAATTGGTGACAATAAATTTAAAAACGCCTTTTAAATACATTTATTATAATAATATATTATCATAAAACTAAAATTAGGATATTTTAATACATAAACCAATCCATATTACTAATATATAACTAATTTAATTATTATTACAATTTTGTAATTAATCTAGTAAAATACTATAACAATAAACAAACATACACATTTTATTTAATATATTTTAAGATGATATATAAAATCTAGAAAAACGTGATATAAAAATGTGGTTTATTAAGAACATTTTTTGTTACGGATTTAACGGTTACATCAAATATACGCGAATATAAATGTTTAATTCTTTAACATATTTAAAAGTATTTAACTTAAATTAAGAATACACATTAATTAAAAAAAATTATTGCACATTTTTTAAATATATTTGTGCATGACTCATGTACGTTACATATATAAATATATACATATATATATATATAGTGCATATTTTTTAATAATAGCTTTAAAAATAACATCACATTACAATACAAATCAACGCCTCTAATATGCTGGAGGTAAGCATAGTAATTTTATTATACTAAAAGCAACTTAAATAATAAATGCATTATTTGGTACATACATTTAACACTTCGTACATACATATATTTACTGCTGAATTGCACTATAATAATATATTTTATAGTTTTAGGTCCCGGTTGGCGACGGTAACGGAGCATTTTCTTCATAAATCATTACAAGATTATTGTACTCCCCTTTTTTCTTTTTATCCTTAAGAAAATTAAAAGAGTGTTAAAATAAATGACAACATAATGACTGTTATTATTATTATATATTTTAAAATACTTGAGAAGCTTCTTCTTCTGAACCGCTGCTAGTCATTCCTTCTTCCAACTTTAAACGAGAAGACAATCCTTCCAATTGAAGTTCGATGTATAGCTGAGACAGTTGCTCGTTCACCATAGATGGCTGTAATTTATGTTATTGTATTAAACTCAAATTCAAGATTAACGAAAAATATAAAATATATACCTGATCTATGATATCTAAAGCAGTTTTATCTGCCTTTAAAACATCGTCTATATTCTTAGAAGCAACTTGATACCTATATATCAATTCTGATGTAACGCAAACCTGAAAATAAATCACTCGTTTAATAGTAATCTAACATTTTTTTTCATACATGAGTTACTCAAAATGATCCAAAATCATACCGATAAGACTTATTTACTAGCTCTATTAAAGTATTCAACGGCAAAAATTCGGAAAGTTTTTGAACAAATTTGTATATATGTATATAAATACCGAATCGTTCCACGATGGTTGCATTTTTCTGACTGGTCTCATTGGTTTTTCATCTTTATCTTGTACTTTTTCTCCAGATGAAGTGAACAAAGCGTCCGACTGCGCTGTTTTCTCCCAATTCATCTCCTAAAAAAAATTGACTTCATTAATAACATTATTTATATTTAAAAAATTATTGCTAATGGTGTTTTTGAGACATTTACAAAAACGCGGAGTCAAGTTTTAATTATAAATTATTTTCAAGATCATTATTCTTGAACCTGGTCTGACGTAGGATTGGACTTCTAAAGAGTCGTCTCGGTTGATACTCGGCGTAGCTCCGCTCGGTGCCAATTCAGCTAAACTCTCGTTTATTCCAAGTCGGAATAAACGAATAATGCCAAGTTCTGGTTTTAGTTTTTTTATTTTATTTAATTTTAAACATAATAAAATTAAAATACCTGGTATTACAGAAACTGGGTTGTAAAAAAATATTTTTGTTGTGTATTTGAAAAATTATTACTAAAATGCTTTATCATAAACAATTTTGTTTTGTTGTTAGGAGTAAAAATGAATAATCCATTTAGAGGGCCACCCATTATAAAAGTAAGGCAATTCCAAGTCTAACCAAAGATTGCAATATTTTAAAGTTAAAAGGCACGCTTGTCAACTTGTCATTCAGTTATATTTGATGGCAACGTGAT
Source organism: Plectrocnemia conspersa (assembly GCF_051122295.1). Classification (NCBI taxonomy): domain Eukaryota; kingdom Metazoa; phylum Arthropoda; class Insecta; order Trichoptera; family Polycentropodidae; genus Plectrocnemia; species Plectrocnemia conspersa. Next base: position 1,413,563 of record NW_028277170.1, on the reverse strand, counting down.
AACTTTACACACAATGTAAATACATAACAATAAATGTAAGCAGGGTAACTTACGTTTCCGTCTTCGGTAGGAGAGGCAAAGGTGCTTATTTTACTGCTTGTAGCATTGGAGTTACTACTGGTGTTTGCTCCCGTCTTTGAGAACTCTCCGCCACTGTCGCCATTCCCAATGCTGTCGGACGCTTCAGTTTTGAGGAAGGAAGAGTAACTGGATTCGTCCAGATCTTTTAGTTGGTTGTTGCTCTTGCCACTTTTCATAGTTTTTGCGCCCCCAGAGACGATTTCGTTTTTGGCAGTGGATATTTTCTGAAAAATCATTATCGATTAGATCAAGAGAAAGCATAACCAGAGACAATGTTTATCTAGGTAACGCAGCTACTGTCTACTAAGTCGAAAACACTAGGTTTTCTTACACTTTTTGCTTGATAATGGTAGTTATTATTATAGCTCGTACAACTTAAAGACAACTAGTTCGATTGTTTTCATGCAAACAGCTGAAAAAGCAGATCTATGAGAGGTATTGTAATGAACAAGTCAGATGCCTTTACACTTTATGATACGTAGTACATATTAATGTTCCATTTATTCTCTCGCCCTCAGCATTATATCTTTAGAACAAAATTCTGATGAAAAAAATATTTGCCCCGTGGTTTATTTTAAATTTATTAATCTATCTAAAAACGAAAAAAAATATAAACCTCAAAAAATGTGTTTGGTAATGAAAAACTTCTAGTATCTCTGGATTGTGTATGTTTTCTACCAGCAGCTTAACCCTTTGAGTAGTGAATTAATTTATACACATTTTTTAATTTTTTAGTATACACCTAGGAATGAGTTAATTTAACGTATGTTTCTATAAGTATTTCTGTTGTTATTTATTGATTATAATTTAAATTGCATTTATAGTTAATTTAAAAAAAAAACAGTAATTCCCAACATTTGATTGATTTGATTTTATATTGATGAAGTTTGTTTTAATAATTTTTTAAGCACTTTAAAATATTATTAAATTTTTATTCTACATATTCATTATATATTATTCGGTTTTTGTGTATTTTTTAAAAACAATTCAGAGGCTCTAAATATTTTTTTAGAAAATTAATATAAAATATTTTTTGTCATGTTAATTTATTTGTATTATTTTCTATAGAAAACTTTTACATTAAAAAAAAGCAAATTTAAAAATAATATAATATAAATATAATGTTTTTTTATTTATTATAACTTCAATTATATATGTGCACATATAACTATCTGGGGTACATCAAAACAGTAAAATATCGACCACCGTACATGTACGGCGATACCGCTCAAATGTTTAAAGGAGTGCTTTCTCAAGTACACTCGTTAATGCGACTCAAGGAAATCATAGCTCAGCATTCCTTATAAGAATTATTTGGAAAGTACATGTACAGGTAACTATGGGCTATGCAGGGCGAGGCGGGTAGAGAAACTTGCCCCCCTCCCCCTTAAAAAATCATACAATTTTTAATCGATGAGTCATCCCTTAACTCGTCGTCGAAATTGCCATTATTTTTTTATGAAAATGTAGTAAAGGTATTATTTAAAAAAATAAAGTTAATGGGAAGATGAGAAAAATGTATTTAAATAAAAAGACATATTATATCTAGCAACCTAAGATAACTAAAATATAAAAAATATTTTATATAAGCGCAGGCTATGCAGGGCGAGGCAGGTAGAGGAACTTTCCCTCGCCCTAAAAAATCATACAATTTTTAATCGATGAGTCATCCCTTAACTCGTCGTCGAAATTTCCAAAAAAATTTTATGAAAATGTAGTAAAGGTATTATTTAAAATAATAAAGTTATTGAGAAGATGAGAAAAATGTGTTTGAATAAAAAGACATAATATATCTAGCAACCTAATATAACTATAAAATATAAAAAATATTTTATATAAGCGCAGGCTATGCACGGTGAGGCAGGTAGAGAAACTTGCCCCCCCCTTAAAAAGCATACAATTTTTAGACGATGAGTCATCCCTTAACTCGTCGTCGAAATTGTCATTAAAATTTTATGAAAATGTGGAAAGGTATTATTAAAAATAATAAAGTTAATGAGAAGATGGGAAAAATGTATTTGAATAAAAAGACATAATATATCCACCAACCTAATATAACTATATAATATAAAAAATATTTTATATAAGCGTAGGCTATGCAGGGCGAGGCAAGTAGAGAAACTTGCCCCCCTCCTCCTTTAAAAAATCATACAATTTTTAATCGATGAGTCATCTCTTAACTCGTCGTCGAAATTGCCATTAAAATTTAATGAAAATGTAGTAAAGGTATTATTTAAAATAATAAAGTTAATGAGAAAATGAGAAAAATGTATTTGAATAAAAAGACATAATATATCTAGCAACCTGAAATAACTATAAAATATAAAAATGATTTTATATAAGCGTAGGCTATGTAGGGCGAGGCGGGTAGAGAAACTTGCCCCCCTCCTTCTTTAAAAAATCATACAATTTTTAATCGATGAGTCATCCCTTAACTCGTCGTCGAAATTTCCAATAAAATGTTATGAAAATGTAGTAAAGATATTATTTAAAATAATAAAGTTAATGAGCAGATGAGAAAAATGTATTTGAATAAAAAGACATAATATATCTAGCAACCTAATATAACTATAAAATATTTTATATGAGCGCAGGCTATGCACGGCGAGGCAGGTAGAGAAACTTGCCCCCCCCCCTCAAAAATCATACAATTTTTAATCGATGAGTAATCCCTTAACTCGTCGTCGAAATTTCCAATAAAATTTTATGAAAATGTAGTAAAGGTATTATTTAAAATAATAAAGTTAATGAGCAGATGAAAAAAATGTATTTGAATAAAAAGACATAATATATCCACCAACCTAATATAACTATATAATATAAAAAATATTTTATATAAGCGTAGGCTATGCAGGGCGAGGCGGGTAGAGAAACTTGCCCCCCTCCTCATTTAAAAAATCATACAATTTTTAATCGATGAGTCATCCCTTAACTCGTCGTCGAAATTGTCATTAAAATTTTATGAACATGTGGAAAAGGTATTATTTAAAATAATAAAGTTAATTAGAAGATGAGAAAAATGTATTTGAATAGAAAGACATAATATATCCGCCAACCTAATACAACTATAAAATATAAAAAATATTTTATATAAGGGTAGGCTATGCCGGGCGAGGCGGGTAGAGAAACTTGCCCCCCTCCCCCCTTAAAAAATCATACAATTTTAAATAGATGAGTCATCCCTTAACTTGTCGTCGAAATTGCCATTAAAATTTTATGAAAATGTAGTAAAGGTATAATTTAAAATAATAAAGTTAATGAGAAGATGAGAAAAATGTATTTGAATAAAAAGACATAATATATCTAGCAACCTAATATAACTATAAAATATAAAAAATATTTTATATAAGCGCAGGCTATGCACGGCGAGGCGGATAGAGAAACTTGCCCCCCTCCCCCTTAAAAAATCATATCATTTTTAATCGATGAGTCATCCCTTAACTCGTCGTCGTAATTGTCATTAAAATTTTATGAAAATGTGGAAAAGGTATTATTTAAAATAATAAAGTTAATGAGAAGTTGAGAAAAATGTATTTGAATAAAAAGATATAATATATCCGCCAACCTAATATAACTATAAAATATAAAAAATATTTTATATAAGCGCAGGCTATGCACGGCGAGGCGGGTAGAGAAACTTGTCCCCCTCTCCCCTTAAAAAAATCATACAATTTTTAATAGATGAGTCATCCCTTAACTCGTCGTTGTAATTGCCATTAAAATTTTATGAAAGTGTAGTAAAGGTATTATTTAAAATAATAAAGTTAATAAGAAGATGAGAAAAATGTATTTAAATAAAAAGACATAATATATCTAGCAACCTAATATAACAATAAAATATAAAAAATATTTTATATAAGCTCAGTCTATGCATGGTGAGGCGGGTAGAGAAACTTGACCCTCCCCCCCCCTCCCTATTGTATCGGTCAGAAAAATTAATGTTATTCAATTAAAATAATAATTAAATCAAAATATTAAGAAAACGTACACTGACTGGTACATTCAGTAAAATTATATCGGAATATAAAATATAACTAACTGGTAGGTACTAGTAAAAATTATATGATTTCAAATTTTCTCTTCCTTGAATTTGGACAAGGTATATCATTTAATGAAACCGAAATATTAAAAAAACGACCACTGACTGGCCAATTCACCCCTCCCCCCTTGGAAAAACTGAAATGACGTCCCTAAACACTTTTTTATTAGAAGAAAGTCGATTGCATAATTTTTAAATATGACCAGAAAAGCATGCTTAAGAGTACTGCAAAGTATATGATTATACAAAGACACACTGCCATCAAGCATATAACAATAGAGGCTTTATTGCATATATATTTATATAAACTAATTATGTCCCTGAACCTTTTTTATTAGAAGTATGTCGGTTGCATTATTTTATTAATTGATATTTTTAGTTTTAATCTTTCGTTGTAACCTGACAGGCCTAATGCATTACAACGAGGTAAATCTGTAACAGCTAGATAAGTCATTCAGACATAATGAATACTTACAAGTATTAACCACCGGACTTTTCTACATAATAAATTATAAATTATTAAATCATCTACATAATAAATTATAAATTATTAAATGAATATGTATATTACAGTTTAAAATCAATAAATGTAATTTTTAAGTTAGGGCTTTTATAAATACTAAATAAAAATTCAAGTTTGCTGCCGTGGCTCGAACCCGCGGCCTCTGTATTACCAGTCTAGACCTTTCGTACTACGCTATTTCGATCTTAAATGTATATATTTCTTGAATGATTTAAAGAAATAATAACAGATCCGAAAACACTGAAGACTGAATTTTTAATATTTATGAGAACAAAAAAAAATAGTTTTCATTATTTGATGTAATAGATACAATAAAATCAAGTTTAGTAGTTAGCTTATGTAATTTTGTAGCTATAATACATAAGAGCAAGATTAATTTCAGTGAAATTTTATGTAATAGTTTTATTTTATTTAGTAGAAAATATCATCAAAAAATTGATTTGTGGTGTTGATCAAATCCATATAACCTACCTCCATTCATAAATTATTATTGTTCAATCTAGTGGCTCTAGTAGCTATTCACTATGTAATTGAAAAATTGACATGACCAACTGCAATACCTCTCTACTATACTTACACAGTAAGTCCGCGAGAACTGAGTTAAAAAAATTAAAAACTAAGAGCTTTATGTTTGTCAACATACTGGATTCGGTAAGCTTATGGTAGCGTGGCTGCCAACTCCGCTGCCGAGCTCCGCTTTTAGCGAAGTGTTTTGGGAATCAGCAGGAGTTGTACGAGGAGTCACAAAATTGTTATTCCTGGGTGGAAAGTTTGGGTTCACTCCGACAGTTTCCCCTACCGAGGTATGGGGTTTAACCGTTGCCTTGTTTATTGTACTCTGGCACGCCTGTAAAACACAAATGTTCAATAACAAACATAATCATAATCATGATAAGATAGTTTGTGATCAAATTATAATTGTCATGTACTGAGCACTTCTGGAACTACTGACGCTTTCATGTGTTATTATCGATACAGTCTTATTAAGCTTTACTTACTTGTCTGTAATTGTCGAAAGGCAAGTCTAAAGGCTTGATTGCCGCTGGAGTCGGTATGAGGTTTGCTAGCGGCAAATGATTCGAAGAAATAAGCATGGGTGGATAAGCCATGGCCACGTGGGAGTAGACGAACGGCTGAGTGCTGAACATGGTCGGCGGACACATCATGTATTGAACTGGAATCACAAAACAATTGGTAAATTAAAATAAAAAAATAGGGGCCTAAGCACACAAAAATATTTACAACATTAGTTAAATTACAGCGTCCAACTGCGAGTATGAATTAAAAAGTCGGTTAGCTGTCCAATTATATCTTGTTCTTGGATGCGGTACTTCAAATAATAGCGCTGATAATTAGGTGTCACACAAAAACGAAGTTCTTTCACAATTTTAAAATTTTGAATAATCTCTACCAGCAGCTTTAAGAAGCACTTTCGACTCATAAAAAGTAAAAAAAAAATATTTTTCAATTTTTCTCTAGATTTTTTTAAGAAATAATTCTCGAGAAAAAACATTAGAAATAATTATAACTTTGAGAAGCTATGGGATTATTATTGTTATTTTAAACCTCTTTATTTATACCCGGTAGGTCGCTATTTAGGTAAAGGTGTAATGAACACGCACAATACAATACGCAAGTGCGATTATAAAACATTTAATTCTTAGTATTGCTTAACTAAAAAATCAATTCCATTCTATTTCTCTCTTGGTAGAAGGTAAATATGTATAAAAAATCACATAAAATGTTATATTTGTTATTAGTAAATATTTAATTAAAATGGAATGTTAGACTATAAGCATTAATTTTAAAGAAAATCTGGTATATAAAGTTTATTGTAAATTTATTATTAACTATGTTTATTATTACAATACATTAATTAAATTATGAATAAGAAAATAAGATTCTCAACAACTACCTGCTTTGAATGGAACTGTAAAATTATCAGATGTAAAGCAGTACTAGTCCTAAACAAGTATGGTTTTAAGCCATTTAAAAACGCATATAAGTTTTCCCAACAAAACATTTTACTAGAATTTATGAGTAATTTAAATTTATTTATTATGCGTTTAATTTTAATTTTGCAGTTTTCTTGGAAAATGCAAAATACTCGAAAATAAACGTGTGTATCTCTAAATTAAATACAAAAAAATATATTTAATATATTTATCGGTACCTCACGTTGAATTCGTATACTTAAAGTTTTGTATACTAAAAAAATATGTATAATAAAATCATTGCTTCATAAAATTATGTGTTTTATTCAGACCTATAAGCGTAAGTCACACAAAGAATTTTACTTCAACTGCAATGACGATTAAAAAGACGTCTATCCATAGGCTGCGACAAAATTTACTGGTTCAGTATAATTTATAGTGCTTCCACTTGATAAATAAAACATTATTTAATGCAAACGGCACATATTTTGTTAAGACGCGACATAAAAAGGTTGGTATGCATATTAAAAACTCAAACTCACCGGATGAATAATCACTGGATTTTGGAAGTCCAGAACTTTCTGAAGGTACGGTGCTTTGTTGTGCAGGTATCAGATAAACGGCTGGATATAGTCCTGAATATGTAGTGTTGGTGCTCATATGGCCTGTTGTTGCATAAACGTGTTTAGTCAGTGTGACAATAGGATAGGATAGGATTCGATTTAATTATACGACAAAGTTGTAAGTTATTAAGCGAACTGCTAATTACCTATCGACTGCGGACACACTGGGGTTGGTCTGGGCATTGGGGTCGGTCTGCTGATTGGGGGCATCGAAAACGGCGGCCACATGCTCACAGGTGCAGTGCAGGGTGCTAAAAGTTTTACAAATAATAGTTAATACAAATTATAATTAAAATAACACAATAAAGTATTATTGAATCGATCTAAACAATTCTTACGATCCTCAGCCGTGAGAAAGGATTTAAAGAATTGTTCTTTGGTTTTTCGAGTGAACACATTTTGTTGTCTATAGGTCGTTTCATTTAACAGAGTCCTTACCGATATTAATGTGGACTTCTAATATAAGAGGGTTGATTAAAGTATTTTCAAGCCGAATTTTGGTCAATAGGAGGGCGCAAAAACAATTATCGCTTCCCACTGCGACGGCGCTGGCACGATTTTATTGCTTTTGACGTAGATTTTTGACATCTGAGAAGGGATAATTGATTTTTGCGCTTTTTTATTGGTCAAAATTTGGTATAGATGTGCTTTATTTGCTTCTCACTAAGTCGTAATATTGTTATAATAAATCTTAATATAAATATACGCCAGTGCGACGGCGATGGCACGATTTTATTGCTTTTGACGTGGAATCTAAATAAGTACCTCCTTGAATTTAGCCAGAAAAATGCATGTCATTTAATACTATGAATCTTAATAAAATCGAAATAATAAAAATTCTAGTCCCTACACACTCAGAATTTTTAGTATTCATAATATAACCCAATAGCGAAAAGGATGCGTTCTGTCATTGCTACTTTTTAATATTTATTTTGTGACGACAGCATTAGCAGAATAACGAAAATTAACGGCAAGATAGTCTTGATTACCCTCACAGTGAAATTTGTTACAATAAAGTGTTAGAAAGACAGCTGCCGCTAAAAGAATGCGTTAAAACGGATACTGAGGCAGTTGCGTCTTTACGAAACTTTAAGCTGAAACAGAAACTGGTTTAAAAAACACTTCCGAAACCAGCCTAAATATAAGCCTACGAATGTAGATGATTCGTAGAAGGTTTGACGATAACTATAGGTAAAAAAATAGATTGGAAATGATTAAAGAAATACAAAATTCTACAAATAATTGCCTAAGGATAAAATTGAGAGAGAGTCATAAAAGCAGCACGACATCCTTATTTAGAGCATCTGCTATGACAAAGAAAGAAAAAAATAGACTGCAAAAAAATTGCTTGAATGAAAAGTTACACCAATTAAATTCATATAAACAAACCTGAGACTGCTATCGGATGAACTGGCAGATTTTGATTTTGTGACTTATTGATCGAGGTAAACGCCGACACGTTCTCTATACCACCAATATTTCTATTTCCATTAATTCTCGGCGTATTTATGGTAGCTGTGGTGATCGGTGTCATCGCTGAGGTGGCTGTGATTTATTAAAAATAATTAAAAAGTTGTAGTTAAAAATAGTTAAACGTAATGGGGAATATTTACCAAATGGCAAGCGAGAAGGTTGGTGGCACTGGTGGTGTAAATTTGGATGGCTGGCGTGAGTTTGCTTAATGAGTTTGTGCGATCCTTTTTCATGGTCCCACGATAGTGATACTGGTCGTTTCACGCCATGAGGATCACGAAACTGATGTGAAAAATATATATTACTATTTACTAACGTTCCATAAAGTTAAATGGTATTGCCGAAAATAAGCATAATATTTAAGATTAAGTATGTTGTATTAAAAGATAAGTTAAGACCAAGATAGTAATTGTTAAGGCCAAGAAAGCGGGTTAACGGTGAACAAGCGCGCGGTCAGATTCGGCGCAATGACTTTAATTTCGTTGTCTACAGAAGCCGGCCTAGTAAATACTACACATACGTTCTCCTAAAACTTACATTCATTACTCGTTGTATTTTGGATTTGATAAAGCTATATAATATATTAAATCTCACCATCGGATTTGCTACGAAGTTCTTAGAATGGTTTTTCTCCTTGCGTTCCTCTTTCTCCTTCTCTTCCGCTTTACTAAACGACCTCGCCTCCTTGTGTTTCTTGACCAACAGCTTCTCCATTAAAGAATTGTGCCTTGAAAGGAAGAACGGAATGATTATCTATATTTAAAGCGCCGAGCCATCCAATGTCTTCAAAACTGATCTCAAAGCGTAACTTTACTATTTTATATCATAATTACTTATTTAGCAGCTCTTGCGTAAGGCGTGTCGGTTTATATTTTACCGCATCGTAAACGGTCGGTACTTGTCGGTTTTTCGGCAGAATATTATTTACGTGTCTAGGTTGAGGTAACGGCCTAAAATGAAAAAGTTTATGTAAATCACAAGAACTTTCACTTCCATCCGATTCGCCAGATTCGTCTTGGGTCTATGAAAAACACTCTCTGTTATGATAACGAATGCAATACACAATTAGTGGATGGTTATTGTTTATGAAAGCATAATGCATAATCTTTGAAGGAATAGGACGAGGGTCGATCGACTAACCTGCGATACTCGTGTAGATAGGCAGTCGATGATGGCTGATCGTTTTCGGTGTGCTGCAAAGCTTTTACTCCAGAATTTGCACCCTTATACGAAGTCCAAGGATGACTTTCAAAAAATCTAAATAAATAAAATTAAAATAATCCATCAATTTAAACAGCATACAATTCGCCAACATATTATTAGAGTTTCAACAGTCACCCTCTATAAAACCAGAACAAAGATGCATGGCCAAACAAAACACAAATGAAGTCGTAATATGGGGACACCCAAGAATTTATTTATTTATGAGATTCGAAGCACATGACTAGAACAGTATTCAAGGCCTTACAAGTATGCACAGATACCGGGGCTAAACAATAATCTTATAAATCCTAAATTATTATTCTTTCCTATTCACCCAAGCTTCGTCCAATATTTTATAATTTAAACGTATATTGAATTCTGTAAATATAGCAGTCCATCAAGATGCTAAATAGTTTTTTTATCATCAAATGTTGCAGCTGCGCTTCGGAATCGGACAGCGGAATATTTTTTTAATTAGTGTTGCGGATAAAAATGCACTTATTACTCTCGTGTTAATCCGGAAAGCATTGTTACAAACGGTACTAAGGTTGGAAAGAAGAAATGCCAATATGACACCGTAGATTCTTTGAATGCACCGGATCAGCAATAACCTGAAGGTCAGGCTTCAGAAGAAACATGAACAAGCTGCTCACGAGATACAGCAGTTTTGGAATCTGCTATTATATTTCTAGTATAATCCGTAAAAATAAAACTGTAGCGGATTTCTTAAATAGAATAAAGAAAGACCTTCGTGCATTAAGAAATAAATTATTTTTTTATTTTCTGTTTATGTTTATACTATTAAAAAATTTAAATTAGCTATATTAGCTAAATAAATTAATAAAATAATATGACTTTTATATATACTGAATTATGCTTACCTATGCAGATTCTCACTATAATTGAGTTGGTTGTAGCTGGGCGGAGTCCCTGTGCTAGATTTGCTATCATAATAGTCGTGATGGGGTGAAATTTCTCCTAACATCACAGAATCTCTTTCCTGAATCATTTAAAGCAATAATTTAAACAAAATTTCATGAATGTAAATGAACTATTGAACATATGATTAAACTCACAGATAAGCTCTTCTCCTTCGGAATTTCTATTCTGAGCTCGTCGTCAGATCTAGTGGCTCCTAACTTTGTTAAACCTTCCATGAAGACCGTTATGTCTTTGCGTCTATTATTGATCATCTGCCTTTCTGATTCGAAATTTTTGATGAAAGCCTAGATTTGATGAGTAAAATAATATTTGATGAATAAAAGCATTTTTGAGACAGTGGGATTTTTACGTCGCATTCATTTTTAAATTTTTAATGGATATTAACAGGTTACTTAGTTTGATACATATATATCAACTAACTAAATATCTTGACATATATAAAAATAAAATAGTAATGCGACTTTTGAAACACTCGTATTGAGTGTACATACTTCATTGAGCGTCTTCAAAATATCTTCTTGAATAATTTGACGTTGCTTCAATGTTTCTTCAGGTACAATTTTGGTGATATCACTTTTAGACATTTGGAACACATCGATATTAGCCGGTGCCTAAAAATTAATCAAAACCATAGATCGTACTATTGTTAGGTATAATTAAAATAAAATAAAAGAGTAATACATTAATAATTTTATGCTGTCCTACAATGAACTCCAACTTTCTTGACCATGGATTTATGAAAGACGACCATTCAGTTTCGATCGTCAGATATTCGCCATTTTGAGCACAAAATCTGTATAATTAAAAACATATTAATTAAATGCTTAAAATTTGAAATGAAATTAATATATAAATCAATACATACCTATAAGGCTTGCTCTTGAAGGCGTTTTCTTTTTTCGTTATAATCTCGTACACCTCTTTCAGATATGGCATATCTTCTGGATGGTATAAGTCAAATATGTATCTACCGATTATATCTTGCGGCATATAACCAAGACATCCGACGGCTTCAGAATTTACATGATTTAATATGCCACTGGCATTATGCCTCGTTGCAAAGCCATCAACAAATAATCTTGTTTCTGCATCTATAAAAAATATTATTTAAGATACTTTTACTACAAATAAATATTCATAGAAAAGGGGGTGTTAAGTGATTGCCATTTTAATATCCAAAATATAGTGCATCTATATCTGCAATATATTTATTTTAAACAGTTAGTGCACATCATGCGCGAGAGAAGTTCCGGTGCATGTGCATTCACAGTGTAATATGACTTTGTACTTTTTGAGGTATAACTGTTAAATTATAATCATATAACCTCTTTCACATTAGTTTTAAAAACATAAAAATTTATTAAATGAATACTGATAAAAAATTCCAGATTTGCTTTGAGATTTTGAAACCAGCAAGCGATTATTACGACGAAATAGAAGAAAAATAATTTGAAAACTAGTAATTATGGTGGTATATGTTTTATTTGTTATAATATTTGTCTTGCTCTACTTGTTTTTATAATTTGTCTTAAAAAATATTATCAACGACGATTGGATTCTACAAATGCAGACAAAGCGTATTTATAATAATACACACGTGACTCGAAAATTGTAGCATAATATTAATTTATAACTAAATCATTTTGTCTTGACATGAAAATAAACGTAATGACACTTTTGTCTTAGTGATGAATCACTACGTGCCTAAAGAATGACTCACCTCCTCCATACGCCGATTCAACTGGAATGGCTGTGATGATCAAATACATCCCGTTGTTCTCGTTCTGGTCTCTCACATCTCTGAAGGAAAAGTCCAACTTGAAGGGAGTGTAGCACACCTCCCTTTCTCTAACGCCATACCCTATTACGCCATATCCGTTCCTCAGTCCCCGATACCTGCGTATCCTGCAGAATAGGGGCGCCCTCACGTCTGCCTCTAAAAACGACAAAATTAGGTATATAAATACAGGCTCTAGTAGACAGGAATCGGTGATTATGGTACCTTTGGACGCTTGGAGTGAGAATGGCAAAGCCACACCGGATGTGATATGAGAAGTGAATGTTGTACGGTCCTGAAAATACATTTAGATAAATTAGTAACAGATTAACAACGAGTATTATTATAATTTTATAAAATACAACCTTAGGATGAAGAAAATCTATGAAAGATCTGCCCAGCCACATTTCTTTGGGATAACCCAAAGATGTGTTGACCGAAGAGTTTGTGTATAAGACAACGCCATCGCGCATTGATACAACACACGAAAATCCGACCTAAAAGCATACACATATATTAATCATAGCGTACAAAAAATTATTGCTCGGAACAACTATCCGGCTGAGAAATACTAGCAGCAAATTCACAAAAATCAAGATATAAAATGTACTCACTATATTCGTTCCATACTGATTCTTCACTATAGTCGTTATCGACTTGCTCAAGTAATAAGAATCACTCGTAGGTTTCGCTGGGCTAAAGCACATGATATCATCATCAGTGTTTTTTCCGCCCTGCGATCCTGGAATACTAGTGGTATCCCCTAATGAGCAAAACGAAAATGTAGAACAGACAAAATTTATACAGCACTATAAATTTATTGAAAAAAAATCTATGACACATAAATTTAAAATTTTATATATGTACGCTACGGGATTCCTTATATACTCAAAAATATATATACTAATAATAAAATAATATGATTATTTATATTTATATGATTTTTTAATTAATATATTAGCTTCAATTTTTTAACATTTATTATTGAACATTTTATTTACTATTGTAGTTAATAATTTTTATTCAATATAATTTTATGTATCATTTTACTTGAAACAAATGTAAATAACCATTGTATTATGCAGTTTGATTTTTTATACATAAACCGGTAAATCAGGCGCGTATGGTTGGAAACATTTCCTTTCGCTCGCTCGCGTGTTAAGTGACGAGAGTGAGTGAGAAGAAATGAGCGGGCTGAAAGCATGTAACGCACGCCTTTATCTCTCACTCACTCTCGTCTCAAAAGGGAATGTATCTCACCGTACGCGTCTGTGGATAATTTGTATATTACTCATGTACAACAAAATATTACTAAAGCACAAAATTCATGGATATGTATTTTAAAAAAAAATATAGTAAGGCTTATTTCTTAGAAATGATATTGCTCATTATACTTAATATTATATTTTGAGGATATAATTAAACAAAACATAAGTTTTATGTATATTTTAAAGATATTCATAAACTATATTCATACATAAAATAGATTATTAATATGCATTGATATTATACAACCCAATAAAGTTAGATCCATCTGTACTATAAATTTTGACTACAAAAATAGGAAATAGTATAATATAAAACTTACAAATTAACCAAAATTTATTATATTTTCTTTAAAAACAAGAACAATACAAAATTCTTAAAATAACAAGCAAAAGCTATAGAGGCTTGTAAATGTTTCACTGCTTAAATTTAATTAAAGTTTATTAAGCGTCACTTAGCTTTATAGCATGAAAAGTATAAAAAATCATTGCTTTCAAACGAATAATAACTTTGTAAATTGTAATTTAAAATTAGTCAAGTGTTTGATCTAAAAGAAATACAATAGAGTATTTTAAAAAACAACTCTTTTTGAATAATAAAAGGAAATCTTTTAAAGGCCGTTTCATAAATAGCAAGTATTGTTTTTATGCCGTTTGTTTGACTTTTTTATATAAATATTCATTGTTACTCTATTTTAAAACAGATTTACATTTAATAATAAGTAATATAAATAAATATCACTAAATAGAGACCTTTATACAATAATCATTTTTATTATTGTGTGTATAAAATGTTTTATAAAAATTGCTTAATTATATATTTATTAGATGTTTAGTTATTAAAAATATTATATGATATAATTAGTAATACTGTGTTAGTTTTAGTTCTAGAAAAAATATTACATATCGAAAACTCTCTACGCTAAATTTTACTTTTACCTGTCTGGAACTTAACTGTAAATAATAAATACCTTATATAACTAAATAACTTACTAATCAATTAATACATCATTAGTTATTATATTATAAAAAAATGTTATTATTACAGAAGGTGTAAATTTTTAATGTTTCGAAATTGCGCAACTAAAAATACATTTAGTCTATATATAAACCTCTGAATAAGTATTAGTGAATAACAGTAATTTATTTCTAGTGATTATTAATAAGGATCGACGATATGCGTACATATATTTAATTTCCAAATTGAATAAGATTTTTATCATAAATATGGCATTTCCAACCTGTTTTTAACAGTGGGAGCAAAGGTGTAATTGCTTTCGATTCTTCTTCCCTACTTGTAGTAGTAGCATTCGGTTCATGGTTTGTAGTAACTATTAAACAAGCTGTTGAAAAAAATCGTTAAAGCGATTAGAATTGATTTGATTATATCATTTCAATCCGAAAATTCTATGTAAAAATATTTTTAAATGGACTGATTGGATATTTCCCTTACAAAACACTTTAAAACAAATAGATAATTTATTTACATGTGAAATATATACAGATTTTTATAGTTTCAGTTCACGTCAAAATCGCTATAATTTTTTTAAGTGTAATACACCAACCTCTCAACTTACGCGGTAGATACGTTCCACAAAACAACGCGTAAAAAATATGAAGATACATATGTATCATGCGCGTAGGTTGGATAAATTCTCTTTCGCTTGCTCGCATGTTAAGTGACGAGAGTGAGTGAGAGATACGGGCGTGCGGAACGCATGTAACGCACGTCCTTATCTCTCTCACTCTCATCACTTAACACGCGAGCGAGCGAAAGGGAATATATCTCACCGTATGCGCCTGATATGTAAGTGCCTATACATGTATAAAAACATATGTTTTTATAATAAAATTAGTAACGAAAAAATCAATAAGTACATAATATATGCATAAGCATACATTATAAAACATAATAAAATAAATTAATTATTTCGTCTTCTAAAGCAATCTCTTTTTTTTTAATTTCTGGTTGAAAATCGCTATCATTTTCCCATTAAATATTTAAAATTACTGGTTCATTTGGCTAAGAACACTCTCTGGTTACTATTATTAAATAATAAAATTTCTGAGATGACGTTTTTTCAGCTGTTTCGGTTTAGAGCTTCATAATGTTGACAATCATAATCAAAGTTCATTTTTATGTAATCAGTAAGTTGTTATTAAAAATATTAATATTTTTGTTTCTACGCCTAGAAAAAAAATTCGAGAGACAATGAGCTAGAGATATGACGCTAAAATTATATTTTCGGCGCAATTGCCGCTTTTGAACTGGGTTAATTTTTTATTAAAAAATGAAAGCTTATTATTATTTACCAGAGACTAACGAATAAACATTTGCTGGGCATACGATGGACAAAAAGTATTTTCAAAAGAAGAAATAGGTTAAATAGCTACAAAATTGTGCTAAACTATATTATGGACTTACTGAGACAATTCTCTTTACTTTTGCAAAAAAATATGCTGGCATAGAAGCAATCATATAATATAAATGACTTTTGAGTATTTTATATTTCACACGTAAATTTAATTATCTTTTCATTATAGCAAAAAAATTGCTACGCGGTGTAATAGTATGAATTTCATACAGTAATATTCATCTTACCGTTTTCTTGAACTTCGTCGTGCTGCTGAGAAGGAGTCGGAATCGCCGGCGATGGTACATTTTTATTCTCTTCCTCCGACGTGACGCATTCTTGACTTCCGGAAGAACTGGTGCGAGTTCCGCCACAGTTCATAGAAGACTCGCCGGAGTTGGAAGAAGTTACAACTGCGTTCTTGGACTTCTTTTTCTTAAGCTCCTTGTGCTTGGACAGTGGTTGGGGGATAGCTTCATTGCTTTAAAATTACAAATTTACGACAAAAGGTAAAAATATACCGATATAATATCGTTTGTGTCAAGAACGTGTTAGCTGGTATTTTTTATCAAACGTCAAACTTTTAGAATATAAATATATTCTTGTCCCTAAATCTATATTCATTAATATCTGATTTACTATTAAATCCAAAATAAAATTTTGCATTTAGTCGCTGTCGACATGTGTTATAATGCAATGCGTCGCTACGAAGCTAACACAATCAACAACCACTAGGTAAGTAGTGAGACACCAGACTGAAATCAAAGTATTTATACCAGTGACGTATTTTTCATTAATTATAAACTATTATTTCAACTTAATTAATGCACGACCTAGCTAGATTTTATTTTAATTCTCTTTCACATATGAAAATCTAGGAAAACCTAATTTCTGATGATCGAGAAAAAATTTAGTTATATAATAATTATTAATTATGATCTTTCAGACACAATAGAAATTAAAAAAACACTTCTAACCCAATTTAAATGTATTATTTTTTATTTTGACACGTCACTGTTCCTTCACTAGATTACAGACAGATAAGATTTATTTTGAACTTCAGCAACATTATTTAAAATCTGCCTATATTTTTTATATAATTTAAAAAATATATATAAATAAATTTAAACAAAACATGTTTTACCAAAAATCTATGGCTTTTTTGCAGACTTTTCGTTCTTAAAATTGCTGATGTTTCTGATTACAGCTTATTTAAGTAATAAATTTACAAACGGATAACATAAATTTATTCTAATGAATTGTATAAGCAATTAACTTATTCAATTAATTTTTTTTTTAAATATAAAAGTAAAATATCTGAAGTACCACTATATCACAATCGATTGTGATTGTTTCTATGAATCAATTATATTAATAAATTAAGTTTTGTTTCGTATGAAAAGCATTGTAATAAACTAACCTGTTTGTTAGACTCGAATTTTTTCCACAATATCCACTGCTGCCACTCGAATTGCTTCCAGAATGTCTCGACTTGGAACTGCCACTGAAAAAATCAAAAAGCAAAACATTTATATATTGCATATTTATTAGTTGAGCTCACGTTGTTACTACTGTATGTGATGCGCATTTCAATTGTCAGCCGTATTGGACGCGTAGTTTGTATTTGACAGCCAAGTAAGGATGACGCATTAAGTCACGCTCAGCGATTTCTTTATTTTAAAAATGATAAAACAAAGAATTTGCATTAAATTTTGCGTTAAAATGGAATGAAGTGCTGTGAAATCGTGTGAATATTGAAACAATGTTTTGGCTTGGATGTTATGTCCAAATGAAAGGCTTATGAGTGATACAAAGCGAATGCAAAGACGTCGAAGATGAGCAGTCTAGCACATCAACCAACAAATTAATGAAAATGTAATTAGTAATCAAAGAATCATTATGAAAAATAATAAGCCTGCTTAATTTGGCCACCACATGCGGGCGCCGGCTCTGTCTGTGCGAGTCCGATCGTCACAATGAAATTCCTCATGTTCCTAATGTTCTCTTGAAAGCTTTTTTAGATTATAACTTTCAATAAGGAGTATAATTTTGATATTTTTAAGTGAAGCCATCCGAATTGCAAGCAGACAACTTTCGAATTTTGTATCACGATTACACTTCACTACTAACTCGTGATTTTTGGACAAAAACGACACCGTCGTAATGCCGCAGTCACCATATTTTACAATATTGCGACCATATATGGAAAAATTCAAAATTACTAAGAAAGGTTAAGACTATATACCAAAAATCGCATTCCACAAATGTTATGCAAATTGGAAAAACCGCACAATATCAAGATACATATTTGTTACATCGTTACAATTTATTTGTTTTACTAAATTAACTAGTTATTAACGCATTATAAAAGACGATTATAAGAAAATTTAGTAAAGAAAAAAAGAATTTATTATATCAAAAATAGTTATGAACGGATTGACCTATTATTAAAAAAAAAACATCTAATTTCAAGCTCTCTGTAAATCTGATGGATCGATATAACCAACGAGGCACAAAGCCTATGCCTGCAGTTACACAAGTCTTCTATAAATATAATACGATAACGCCTGAACTTATTTCATCACATGGACGCATGCATCCGTAAAAATAGCCAAAAATAACCTTTACAGGCTCGTGTAACATACACACTCATCTTAAAATTAGCTTCCGTTATACAATATATTGTGTTTGAAGGACATTTATATTATGCAACTGTTCAAACCTTACACAATCAATGATTGTATATTGAAAATTTATATCTGGCTAATTATAATAGATGACATTTTAGCAAACTTAGCAGCATATCAATATGAATCTAGTAAATCATAACAAGGTCTACCTTCAAACTGATTTTGTTATAAAGAGATAATTTCAACTAATTCTTTGAATGATTATTCATTATATTAGATAGTTTTAATTAAAGGCTTCTGATTTAAACGCGACATTTTATTGTAATTATTCGGAAAATCTTGGACAAATACCTTACGCGTAGTAAATAACAATCAATCTAGATATACTTATAAATATTTTTTCTATTAAATTAAATTAACACAGCAATTGATCACTCAAAATATTTATTTAAAACATAAAAGTCCATTAAAATAATGATTAATCATTTATAAAATTCAGAATTGAAAATATAATCATTTATAAAATTCAGGTATAAATGATCCATTCCGTTCTCAAAGCTCACAGCATTTCATGAATACGTAAAAACTAGTTTTATGATGAGTGGAAATGCGGCTTAATATGTTTAAACCGGAAAGATATTTCGTTCAATTTTTTGAAGGAACGGAACGGCGTTCCAGAGAGTTCCGGCTTACATTATCCATATAAATAATTGTGTCTTCGCTTTGAATTACTCTAGCAAAAGGTGAATTTATTAGCAAAAAGCTTTCGACATGTATAAAAGGACGATGCATGATGTTATATATTTTATATAGAAATTATTTCGATCAGATACAAATAACATAGAAATGTTTTTATTATTATTCATATTTATAATAATAATGAATAAGCAATATTTTGTCATATAAAAACATTAACTTTTTTATGTCTTTAATAACTATAATTAAATTTAAAATTTGTGAAGATCCTTGGTACGATTTATATTTGAAGTAGACGTCTTTGGAGATCTTTATAGTTTTATAGAAAATATATTTACACGACACTTATAGAGATTATAAATTAATCATTATTTTAATGGACTTTTATGTTTTAAATAAATATTTTGAGTGATCAATTGCTGTGTTAATTTAATTTAATAGAAAAAATATTTATAAGTATATCTAGATTGATTGTTATTTACTACGCGTAAGGTATTTGTCCAAGATTTTCCGAATAATTACAAAAAAATGTCGCGTTTAAATCAGAAGCCTTTAATTAAAACTATCTAATATAATGAATAATCATTCAAAGAATTAGTTGAAATTATCTCTTTATAACAAAATCAGTTTGAAGGTAGACCTTGTTATAATTTACCTCAGTTTCAGTTGTTTAACGATTATCTCAATACTAATGCAATTCCAATAAAATATTTAGCACTACGGGGGTGAGGATCGCGCTCATCTGGTCGTCAAAAGCTGGGTGCCCGCCCATGAGGGTTGGACTCGTAGGGCCTTAGTACTTGTAACGGCAGTGGCGCACACAACAGATAACATGTAGCTTCTATCTCAATATGCGTATAGATTTTGCAAAAAAAGTTATAATCTAAAAATTAAAATAAATTTATAAATTGCTTCCATTTAAATTTCAATAAATTTCCTGTCTTAAAGCCCTTGCCCTTGGCCTCCATAAATTTTGGGCTTCCAAACAATCCTATTTATGTTTTATATTTGTATTGAGTTGTTAGCTATATATTTATAAATAATACCCAATATTAAAATCGACACATTTTCACAAAATATCAATGCCACGATGACGAGATAAGAGATGACTCATGTATGAAAATACAAATGAATTTCGTTTTTCAAACCACCCGCTGGGAAGACAATAACAGTCGGACCCATCACCAAGGGGAGGGCAAAAGTTGACCATACAGTGATTGTTTTTTTTTTAATATTTCGATTTCATTAAAAATCATAGTATTTTTCAATTAATAACATGCATTTTTCTAACTAAATTCAATGGGGGGCAATGACCCTACCTGACTCCCCCCCCCCCATTACGTCTCTACATAGCAATATATTACCTTGACCGATTGAGCTTCTATAAAGCGCGTGCTCCAATAAATTAATTTTTATATTTCATAGTAATATTCGGATGCTAGATATATTATATATTTAATTCAAATACATTTTTTTCGTGTAATAATTAACTTTATTATATTTATTTTCATATAATTTAAATAGCACAAAAAACGGCGAGTTGAGAGATGACTCATCGATTCAAATTCCGGTGAAATTTTTCTCTCAAATTTCTTTCTAAAGAAGATTAAAAAATTGCGCCATCACAAACCTTTTAGATCGCTATTAAAATGCATACGGACAGAGCTACTGGAACCTTTGGAGCTGAGTCATGGAAACAAGTCCCCCAGAGAGCTTGCTCACACCAGAGATAATCTAATTATTATTATTAATTACGATTGTCTAATACTAAATCTGATCTTCCTAAAATTCTGTAATTTAATGCATGTCTTCTTTCTTTAAAAGAAAGAAGACATGAGGGGAGGGGGGGTTAAACCCCCCCCCCTCCCCTAACTACGTTACATACTCTTCACATATTACATATATGCATATAAAACAAATGTTCAAAACAATTTTCAAGTTTTATAAAATATTTCCATGTTTATCCTGCATTTCATTATTTTAGCACGTGCTCGACTTAGACAAGATTCTATGAAACTGGCTAAATTTCAGGCCGGTCAAAATATTTGTATCTACAGGGGTGAAATTTTATGACTGGCTGGTTCATAAAATCAGAAATTTTAAATTGTTTATTGTTTTCACATATTCAACTTAGCTCTTAGGTATTCGTGGATAAACTATATATACTGGATAAACTGGATAAACTATATACACGAACCATTGCAAAAATGCCGCCCCCAAGTAAGTACCGCCAGGGGCGGTCCGCCCTCTAGTCACTACCACTTACATGTATTTTTTTAAATGTAACTATCGTACAATAAATTTGAAATTAAAATGCTTAAGCAAAACTTTGTAGTATTTGAAAATATGATCGTGAATATCAAACTTTCTTTTCCGAAATCGTCATCGAAGTTTATACTATGACATGTAGTAAAAATGTGATCGCTTACCTTCTTTGAGACTGGCTATTGGTGCAACTGTTCGAATATCCAGAATCTGAAATCTTCGTGGGTGTACCCTCCGATCCTTCAGTGTTCTCCATCGTATACAATCTAGAACAATAACATACATTATTTGTTCCATCACGTGTATGTATACAATAAAACTATAACATATAAAATTGCATTTTTAAACATATATATTATAATAAAACGCACGGCTAAAACAAAGCAAAACATAATTGTGAGATACATTGCCGATTAGGTTAGCTGTTAATTTAGATTATATATAAATAATTGTTTATCACCTGGGCATGTATTTTCTTCCGAAGGTCGATCGATCAATTTTGCGTGGGAAAGCATTGGAAATATTAATTTAATTATTGTACCGTGCCACGTGACAGTCTCATAAGCATAAGCCACCGAGCACGCGTCTGATAAATGTGACAACATGAGAAAGACTTCGCAAACGAGAAAAAGGTATAAAAATACGATAACCGTTTGTCTCTTTCGAATAAACTGACAGAGATGAACGAGTCTATAATATATTTATTTATTTAAGATCTGGTCAACGTGACTCGAAATTGGGATAACAAATTATAATGTTTTATAATTATATAATGTTAAGATATTTGGTTGTTCCATAAGTCTCTGCGTTTTTTAAGGTGCGGGTTAAATGAGGCAAAAAATAAAATGTAATGCTTTTATTAAATAAAATATTCTTCATCTGTTTTTACAATATTATTATTTTCACGTGCTAATCAATTTTTTTTAAATCTGATTAAAAAAAATAATTTATTTTTTGAATCAAAAAATTCTTTAACGTCGTTTTTGTAAAATATTTTTGGTTATGGTCAGTTGCGTAATTTCGGCCTTTATTTGTCGCTACAATTTTTTTATTTAATAATTTATTTTGAATATTATATAAACATTAAAAAACGCGAATTATGTAAGCGAATATAATTTCATTGCATTTACAAGGACTGAATATATCGGAAATAAGTAAACACATGACTTTGAAACGGTTTAACGAATGTGGTTCTTACAAATCAAAGCCAAGAACTGGAAGAAAATGAAAGACAACTGCCCAAGAATATCGAATATTGGTTCACGAGTCGAAAAATATCTTCAAAGCTGGCTGCTAAACTGCAAGCGGAAGGCCATACATTTTTTCGCGGACTTTGAGACGAAGGCTCAATGATTTAGGTTGTAAAGCCCGACACAAACCCTGGCTTTCAGAAATAAATAAAACCCGAAGGTTACAGTGGGTCCAAAAATCAAAAGATTGGGCGAAAGTCATTAGGTCAGATGAATCCAAATTAAATGTAATTTTAAACAAAAATTGGTTAATTTAAAAAAAATAAAGAGAAGTTCGCCATGTTGTTTGAGAGAATTCAATGAAAATTTCTCAGAGCATTTATTTCTTTCTTAGTGTTTTTTTCTATGAGCATTATGATACAATTCATTGCATTCTCGGCACAGCGTCTACTAAATTAATCACTTTTTAAAGTTGCTAAGGGGCGGTGTTGATTTTCAGATGCGAGCTTTAGAATGTCCTGGAGTATGGCGACCGCATCCCTTATTCTTGCCCGCTATCTAGGCCAGCTGGAGGTTTTGCGGAACCTCGGAAAATACTATATGCGGGGTTTATAATAATTTATTTATTTATTTCAAATAAATTAAGACTATCTTGATCTGAACTTTTTCAATTAAGAGTGTGAGTTATGATATGTATGAAGAGATGCGCGTGGCCTCGGAAAAATTTGAGCCGGCCCTGCCGAGCTTGCCAAACACAATTATGAGGAGGTGGAAAAAAATATGTGGAATAGTGCTCATCCATTTTTTGTATGATGTCCATAAGAGTTGAAATTTGCAAAGAGAATTTCTTTTCATCATTATTCATTTAAGTGCCACTCAACTTTTTCTGTATATTAATCAAAAATTACACAATTTTAATATACAAAAATAGTCTTAAGTCAATTTCTTTTAAATATAAATAAATATTATTTTTATCATAAATAAAAGATTAAGTATGTATATAGGAAAATATAGAATTTAGAGAAAATATTTTAATATTCAGTATTGAACTTATCGTTTTGTCTATATATATCAAATAATCAGAACGGAGTTCAAATTTGCAGGGCGAATTTCTTTTAAGTATATAATCATCCATTTAAGTGCTACTCTACTTTTTTCTATATATATAAATCAAAACTGCCATATTTTTTGGTTCAAAAATGGTCAAAAAATGTATATATTTATGAAAACTGTGATTTTTTGTTCACAAATAGGCAAAAATAGAAATTATAAATAGAAATTATTAAATTATTTTTTTTATTGTAAAATATATTTTTATATAAAATATTACATTTTTAGTAATATATATTTAGAAAAAATAATTTATTATACAATACTTAATTTATCGTTTCATTTATACATTTTGATATCAGAACAGAGCTAATTCTTTTTATCATTATCCATTTAAGTGCTACTGATCTTTTTCTATAAATAAATAAAAATTGCTATAATTTGTTTGCAATTTAAAATTGATCATAAGTTATACAGATTGAATCAATCTATCATCGAAAAATTGTTGTTCATATAATTCTTATTTTCAAATTTATTAGGGATTTTTGCACAATCCGGAATCAATACAATGGTTTCGTTAATAAAGTATCACACGGAATATATGTATTTATATTACCTAGTTGCGGATTTTGACACTTGTTATGAATTGTACATTAAATAAGCATTTATAGAGTTTATTGAAATATATAATTAAGCTGGCAAAGGATTAGCAAACACTATTCTGATATTATGAACCGTAAAGGACAATCTGATGTCAACGAGAGCAGTATGAAGGGGAGATATAAAGGTGTAGAGTCGAGAATAATATATTCAAATCATTATGCACTTTATGTAGCTTGTTTATCACGTTATATCAATTTGTTTATTTGCGATGATGCTTCAAGCAATGTATACTGTTAAAATTAATTTAGAATATTGCAAAGCTTGTACAATTTATTTTTATGCAAGTTGTGATTCGATGGAAAGTCAAAATAGATTCAGTTAAAGCTGTATATTAATAATTCTAACAAACTTGGAATTATTGGATGCAATAAAAACAGTGTATTTTTTATTAGCTATGGCAATCGCAGCTCAGATGAGTATTTCGTACATTCTGGAGTATCACATGCAATTATTAACTCGGAATATATATTTAGTGTTTTATAGTATTCACATAAATTTGGACTCACTCTTTTTACAAAAAAACCTAGAGTCACTGTGGAGGTGATCGATCGACAATCAACTAGCTTTCTGCATCGCCAAGTGGCATATAGTCACAGTTTTAGGCGGAGAGGTTTTAAGTAGAAATACTTTCGTCAATGATTAGAGAAGGATTTTGAAGGTGTCAAGAATGCTCAGCTTCGATATGCGGAGCGAATCATTTACTGCCGATTCGCGTTCTGTACGATGCGCTATTTCGTAACGTCCTTTAATATGGCTTCATTGTCTAAAATCCAAATAAAGTGAAGTACTCCTTGTTTTTGAATAAAATTCAAAGAAAATTTCTGAGATTTCTCTACAAGATGGAGTACGGATAGTATCCGTATACGTATCCTAGTGATTTTTTAAGGACCGTTAGGATACAACATGTTGAATTCTCGGGGTAGCGTATATTTAATGAAGCACATTTTAAAGTTGCTAAGAGACGATGTCGATAATCCGTCAAGGAGGCTTGCCAACTTTCGACTGTGAGCTTTAGAGAGTTGCGCTCCTCTTTCTCAAAACATCCAGGTTTTTAACTTCAAAATTTTGTTATACAATATCAATTGTAAACAAAAATAGCTTTTTGATACATAAAAAATAAACACTCATGATACAAAGACCAGATAATAATTTATAAAAGCGCTTCATGTATTTAACATTTGATGAAAGTAAATTAAATATAGACTTTCTCCAATAAAATCAAAATTATATGATTGAAAATTCGACGTTTATAAAATTTAAAATTCAATAAAGAATATTTTTAAATTTTAAATTGCAAAGCAAATTTTTTTTCATCATTATTAATTAAAGTGTCATTCAACTTTTCTAAATATAAATTAAAATTGACATATTTTCTTGATGCAAAAATACCAAACAAAATTCTATATATATATATATAAATTAAAACTGACATAATTTTAATTATATATAAATAGGCAAAATTTATAAAAAAATAGTATAAATAGGAATTAATTAATTAAATATTTTTTATCATTGCAAATTCGACGTTAATAAAGTCGAATATTATTAATATCACTTTTTTTTTAAATAATCTAAAATTTATTTTTTATCATTTTTTTATTTGCAGTCAAGTTATTAATAGTATTATTCCCTAATTTAAAGTATTTTTTAATAACTCTGCATTCAATATTTCGCCAAGAATCGTAATTGCTTTAATATTTATTAATAGCATAATCTATTTCTGAATCTCAATTGTATTTTTTTAAGAACTCATATAAGTATTTTTATACCCAAAAGTTTCACTTTGAAGTCTAAATAAAATACTTTTCAATACCTAATTAAAAAGAATAATTGTTTGCCAAAATTTTTATTTGTATGAACAAAGTGGATACCAAAATAGCTTTAGTATACAAAATTCAATTACCCATTTATAGAATGAGGAGAAAAACAATTTTTTTAAAAGATTTAGAGGTAGAAAATAATAATAGCTTTCAGTTACAAAAATAAACACATATTAATTTTAAGGTCAAAAGCATCGCGGTGAAAACGCTCGATTATCAAGCGTTTATATTACGACTTTTAATAACAATATTACGATTGAACATCGAATAAAGTGCATCTAAGCCGAATTTTGATCAATATGAGAGCGCAAAAAACAGTCAGAAGTCAAAAATCCACGTCAAAAGCAATAAAACCATGGCGTCGCATTGGCAACGCTCGTTACCGAGCGTTTTCACTTGTATCCAATACTACAATAGAAGTCGACTCTATCGGAAGGATATGTTAAGTGACATTGAAATTATTAAATGAAAGTATTCAATCCTTGTATTTGAAAACACTCTAATCAGTAAACATATGCTAAGAAAAACCACTTAAAATGTATACTCCTTGACATTCGAATAACAACCCTTCACTGCATGAAATATAGACGCATACATAATTAAACTAACATAAATAATAGATGAGGATAAGGTTGAATTTTAAGCGAAATAACGTCATAGTCTGTTTCTACAATGAGTTAAATGCAATTGCAATTTTATTGCCGACAGCAAAACAACGTATAAACGTATTCGTATGCATAACGTGACCTAGAAAAACGTCGCTATACGAATGATCATAGTGATTTTATCGGTACTAATGTCAAGATCGGTCGTTCAATGCTAATGACCGATACTGAAAAATAGTTTTAAATAAATATATAAATAAAATATGTAGCGATTATGTTAAAAAACAATTCAATGTCTATACTATAAAAAATATTGTTAAGCAAATATTAATGTATCATTTTACACATGAATAAGGTTATATTAAATATTTTTATGACATACTAAATAACAGTAAATTGAAAAACAAGAGTTACCCAATAACTTTAATTGGAATTAAATATATAAATATAGCATCCACGTGTAACATATTGAAATACCACGTGTCGACTGATGAATGTGTAAACGATACTTGGAAGGTTTCTATTATATTATACAAATTCTATCTGGCATTATTGACTTTTTGTTAATATTTTATAATATAACTAGATTTTATATAAATATTACGAGACCTTGTCGGATCAATCATCATTTTTGCCGAGAAAAATAATCTGATTTTTTCCCGATATATAATCAAGAATAATAATACATTTTTCATTTAGATATTAAGGATGTTTATGGTATATGAATTATATTTTAGTTTAATTCTGTCCAATAAGAATAAATCCATTTGTAAATATATCATGGAAGAAGAGAAACTTCAATTCATATTAAATTTTCATTTTCACATATAATATATAAAAACTATCTGTTGACGGAAAGCAGATGAAGGTTTTTATAAGTTTCTATTTCAACAAATTTGTGTCAAAATAATACAGAAGTTTTACTGTTACAATAATTAATTCAATCAAATTCGCTTTACACATTCGCCGATCTAGTATTCATTATTGCTGTTTTAAAGACGTAACTATAATCTGGACCAATGTTGATATTTTCTCTTTTATCACACAATAACTTATGCGAATACGAAGCTAACTAAAATTAATTTGTTAATGTTTCACAAGCTTATAATTTAAAATAAAATCAACGGTATATAAAAAAAATACTAAGCGTGAGTTTAAAAGAAAGTAGAAATACAATGCAAAATTATTTTAGAGCATTTTACATAAAATTTATTTCTTAAACAATGCATAATTTTTACATTAAGGTAAGTTTTGCTTTAAATCGACGAAATACATACTATACTAATATTATTTTTTTCTAATATTTTGTTAAACCTAATGAGTTTAATAAATAATATTTTGCAGTAAATTTAATTGTGTATTAATTTCTAATTATGTTATAAACTCCAAAGTACATATTTTAATTAAACATATTTACTATGCTTCATAAAAAATATTTTAGTATTTAAACAAAGAAAATGGGTTAGATAAAATATATTTTTAAATATTAAATCATAATTTAAATTAGGTTTAATTTTGCTTAAGATTGACTAAATAAGTATAATGTACCGTATTAATTAAAAAGGCAAAAATAATTAGTTTACTATTAAAATTTTCCCAAAGCATTAAAAAAATATTTTTAAGTATTTTTTAATGGATGATCGCTTGCTAAATTGGAATAAAAAGTTAATGATCCAAATTGTATGGATAACGACGATTCAGATGCTGAAATTGACGTTGTTATCAGATATAATATTTTAGAAGATATTTATCCAAAATATGTTTCGGACAGAGTAGAAATTCATTTAAGCTTACTACCGGTGGAAACTTCCTCTATGCGAACATAAATATACCTTCAAAAAGATCAGCAGAATTCCCTTACTAAATATAAATATATAAGATGATGAAACTTTTAAATATAATACAGTTTCTTAAGAGAATATCTTTCGTAGAAGTATTTGAGACATTATTTGACGATAATATAGTAAGACAGAGTATTTGTACGCTTCACAAAATAACCGTCATGGTTTCGATTTTTCGCCGGACTATTGAAAGAAGTTTTTAGAGCTTTTATTGCTTACTGGATATTATTCTCAACCCCGTAATCAAATGTACTGTTACGAGGACGATGATATATTTATTCAATATGTAAGGAAATGTTTGCCACGAAACCGTTTTTTGAAGACAAAAAGAAATTTACACTTCAATGACAATGCCGAATTAGTTAAAACACAATCTACAGACAATTTTTTTTAAATTGGTCCATATGTATCAATGAAGAAATGATTCGGTATTATGACCATCATCGCAAAAAAATTATAATACGAAAAGCAATGCGTTTTAGATTCAAGCAAAGGGCAATGTGTTGCGGTTAAACTGGTTATTGCTACAGTCTTGAATTATATCAAGGGAGACAAGAGGGAGTTCACCAATAGTTGGGACTAGGCATGTCATTCATAATATTTCTAAAATCAATAAATTCCTTTAATTTCGATAAGTTTTTACCAGTTTTGAGTTGATGATGAATGGCATAAATAAATGTACTGTTAAATATATTTTTTAAATTGAAAAGTATTTTTTCGGTAAAATATTTTAAAAGAAAATCTGGCAGGTAATGGGTTAAACGACAAATTGCAAACAATATTGTAATATATTATATATAATACGTTAAATTATTTTATCATTTGCAACAAATGAAGAAAAAAATTAAATCTATAATAGTTTAAAAAAAATTGAAGCGAAAATAAAATCATTACAGTATTTTAAATTAAAGGACGCCATTTTATTTCAATTTTTGAAAATTTTATAAAATTGATCAGGAGAATATAGACGCAATTAATCATAATTAAATAACATCATACAATTAAACGGATAGTATTTTGAATATATTAATAGCTAGCTTAATCGGCAATTTCATATAAATTAGTCATTTATTTCAATATATTTTTAATAAGCATAGTTAGTAACAATTACCAACAGACCATTGCATGTACATACAAATAATAATAAATGTGATAATGCATCGCATATTTGCGCGTTGCTAATAATTCGTATTTTTAATTTAAAACTTAATTGTAAATTAGCGCTTTTTATTTTAATTAATAATCAAAAAGCAAAGATAATTATTAATTAGCTCAGTTTTATATTAATATTTGTGTTAGTATTTATAGTTACCTGTTGGAGTCGGCTCTAGGATCGTAGCTCACCTAGCGGCTGTGCGCAAAATACCATGTCGCTTCGCTCGTGGTCTGTTTGCTACTGCGCTACAGACCTTCAGTGTTTCGCCTCCTCACGTACCCGTACACGTGACTCTCCGTAAGCACCGTACGCGCATGCGCAACAGCGACGCTACGCGATCGCCCTATCTACGATTCTACGTCGCACTGAAAGCTGCGCGCGCATTCTGTGCAATAAAAAGCGCCAAATTCAAACTAGAGATGAAATATTTCTTCAGTTCAGTCATCATTGCTCACATGGCAACTGTTCACTGGCATATTGGTCACACGATTTGAGGAAAGATAAGTTACTTAATTGCAATATTAACACGACACATAGTAAAAAAAAACAATTGATTGAAATAAAATATAAATAAATATTCATACACTATTTTTTAAATAATTTTATCCGGTAGTACAAAAAAATCTCCTTGTTAAATAATTTATTTATTTATAATTTATTTACTAGCGAACCCGGCAATGCTTCGCTATTGCTAAATTTGAATATATATGTATATACATTATATAAATGTAATTGAAGTTCGATATTATTACATTTATTCAATTAAAATGACATTTATTTTTTTCCCGTTCCATTACTGTTTTGTTTTTGATACTGTTTTTTCTTATTCTTCGGCTTTAGCGCCATCTGGATACATATTTACGAAAACAATAAAATGTACAAAAGTATAGCTACATGTTATCTGTTGCATGCGCCACTGTCGTTACAAGTACTAGGGCCCTACGAGGCGAACCCTTATGGGCGGGCATCCAGCTTGGGACCAACCCCTCATAGTGCTATATATTTTATTGGAGTTGCATTAGTATTAGCTCGGGGAGAAGTGCTCTCGTTGGCTGACCTACATTGCTTGGCATTGCGCATCATCCTTGTAACAACACCACCCCCTCTGATCTACGAAGGGTGTATATGTTGCCTCAGTCGCAACCTTAGCCCTCGCTTCCCCTCAGAGCCAAGTCCTTTGGCCCTGCTTGCGTTACTCTGATATGCTTTGTTCGTCATCAGTACTGCCTCGCGCCCTGCCTCAGACGGCCAGCCCGAGAGATCACTTCCCCTCAAAGGTTTGGGTTTTAACCTCAAGAGCGGTCCCTCGCTCTCCCACACTATAACGGCAAACTCCAGCGTGTGTTCGACTGGCGCCGAATAAAATGTACAATATCAATTTTATTTTAATTAAATAAATTAAAATTTATGAATTATTTACCTTCAAGATCATTGCAATTAAACCCGCCGGGATTAAGTAAAAATACCTTAAATTATGCCTTTAAATAAAGTACTTAAGTTTGCCAAGTATTTATTTAAAAAAATATTTGATTAAGAAAACTAGTACGGCTGCAGAGCAACATTCATTTGAAAATGATTTAGATGATATATTATAGAAGATGATACCCAGAAAGAACAGTTATTGATAATAGAATATTTTTAACAATTTATTTTAAACAATCAACGGATCAACGTTTCTAAGAAGAATGATAGGAACACCAATCTTAAAATGTATGACATGTAGTGGCAATCCAGCTAAATCAAGTGAATTCAAGAATTCAGTTGGATAATTTACTGTTTCATCTTGATTCATAACAGTATATACTGATTAAGTATATGTTTCCTGTCGCCTGGTAGCATATGTTGAATGATGATGGTAATAACATTTACATCCACGTTTTTTGCAGCTAATATTTCACGTTCACTTAACCATTGTTGACTTTTGTAATGAGTGATACTTTGAAATACGCATTGAATCAATTTTTCTTTTTAGGGTGCGATACTAAGAAAATCGAATAGTAATTTAATTCATCAATCGTAACTTTTCCATTTCCAATATTCAGTAATTGTTTTGCAAAACGTTTTGCAAATGATGTAAATGTATCAATGTGTCTCAAATGTGATGCTTTTAAACACGCATCAGCTGGTATTGAACGTGGTATAACAGGTAATATCTGACGAAAATTACCTGCTAATTAGTGCACCACCGAAGGGCTGTTTGCTTCTATATAAATCTTGCAATGTTTGATCCCATGCAATTGAAATTTGTCACATTTCACAGTCACGTTTTAGGTAAATTGCTTAGTAGCTGACACATTTGCTGATAAAATTTAATATATAATCTATTATAATATGCATGTATTTGCATTTTTAACGCAACTTATTTATTCCACTATGAACTTAAAAACCATCGCCATTCAATTAAATTATAATAATAAAATTATCGAATAGCTACAAAACGATTTCGATACTGTGTTTAGACTTGGATGTTCTGTTATTGTAACGGTGTGAATCGATCAGAAAATTGCCATAAAGTTATATCCGCTCACAAACGCATAACAAACGCACGATTCGAATAGATAATAATGTAATTAACGAATTGAACTCGCTTCTTAGTTATATAAAAAAAAACCTTTGGGATAAATAGATTAGATAACATCTTAATAATCTTATTTTAATGGTTTTACTATTTAAAATAATCTCTCGGAAGTAAAATTATTATTATACACGACGGCTTAGCATATAGATGATCTAAATATAAAGACTATATAAATAATCTAAATATAAATACTATATTGTTTTACTAAATAATGAATTCTCGATACCACGTAAAATTACAGTTGGAGTCCCGCTGTGAAGTTTGCTCGGGCTATTCCTCTATATTCTATATACTAATGTTATTTTTTTTAATTCTGTCTTGTCAATATACGCCGATAAAATAGTAGTCATAACTAGTTATTATGTATTATGCAATTAAATTACAAAAATTATAAATTTACAACTCACAGACAACCCTTGCCACAACCTTTTAAGAAGGACCAAGGGGTACTTCAAGGAGACTCTATAAATAACGTATTGTTTAATACAAATCAAGAAGACATAATAGTTCTTGCATTGCATCGGCAAAAAACAAATTTCATTACACCGTGGAAGTACTCTTACATTATATAAGTAAAAATAGGTTCGGCTGCCAATCTAAAATCGAATCAAGCGTATTTTTAATTAACTTGTGTATTTTGGGCGTTGAAAGCAAAAACAAAAATAAAACACGTAACTCATTTACCAAATAAAAACTAATTAAGAGTTGTATTTTTGGCACTAATGGGAGTTGTATAATTTCTGACGAATAATCGAGTTTATAAATGTAACTTGGTAGCTTCCAGTTATTTTTAATTAATTAACAAAATGTTTTTTCCAATTGTGTATTAATAACATCTAACTGCGCAAATTAAAAGAAAGCGTCAAAAAACCTACGTATTCATTTTAAAAATACATTTCGAGCTGGTAACGAAAAATATGTTTCAAGTGCTTCTTTTTAATTGCTTTTTCGATTGAATTACTTTAGTTTAAATCGAACTGAAAAAGTTTTTTGATTGCTTTATTTTGACTGCTTTCTGCGAATAACATATAACAATATTTTCGCTTTGTTTGCCATTATTACGTGTAAATTTGTATTTCTGAAAAAATAACAAACAATGTGTATATACCAATGGTTATATACCAATACTTTCAAAGCGTTACGTAAACAGAGGTAAACATGTTGTTTCCACCCATGATATTTTTTGCCTTCTAAATATGAAATTTTATATAAAAAAATTCAATAATAATTATTACTACTATTTTAAAGCTCTTTAATAATAATCTTTAAATAAAGCATAAATTTTAAATACAGAATCAAACTTGTAAATGTGTTGAATCTGTAGTTTACTAGATTCAACACAAATTTTAGATGTCCAAAACATTTGTGAAATGTTCTATTTGTGCTAATGTTCAGTCCTATTGTCGTAAAATGTTGTCCTTTCAAAATTCAATCTGGTGAATACACTATTTGCGGCATCACGACGGTGTTGTTTTTGGTCAAAAATCACGAATTTGAAGCGAGTAAAATCAACGAGTTATTTGCTCAAAATCTGTCCGTTTTTTCGAGGTGGGCTCCAGAAGGTAGTTATAGTTCTCGGTTGCGTCCACTGTTCTTACCTGTAAAGTCTAGAGCTGGAGCACTTTCCAACTCATCTCTGGCAAAGGCCGTTCGTCTGCTTAATACTGTGCATAGAGATATTAATATATTCTCGTGCACATACGAGGTTTTGATTCAATTCGTGTGGGACAAGAAACATCTGTTGAGGTGATTTGTGTCTGTTATTTTATCTTATTTCGTGTTTTGTGTATGTGTGTGCGTATATGAATTTGTATGTATACATACGTATATATAATATGTATATATTATATTTGTATGTATTTTAAAATTGTAATATATTTTATTTTTATAATTATAATATATTTTGGCGGTTTGAATAAATAAATAAATAAGATTTTCACTGTTCTAACCAATGCTCACTCACTTTCACTCGCTCACACCTAATCTGTCCAACAGTAATGCACAAAAAAATCGTTTTATGGACCAATTATTTTATATTGCTCATTTAAATTGTCCTCATAAAGAAACCTCAGTAGAGCAATATAACAAATTTATATATGTATTTCGTATTATTGATCCAAAGAAAAAAACAAGTGATGATGTAATTCCAATTAACACCGACAGCAGTGTATATAAGTGCCTTGACTTATGAGATAAGTAATAGGTATGTAAATTAAATATAGTCATCACTTTCTTTCTTATGTATGTTGACAAAAGAGATACCGATTCATTGTCTGTGATTTCTGAATCGAGAATTGTCACTGCAAATCCTATAATGTTTTCTCGTAGTTCAAAAAAATTGACAAAATAACCTAGAATTTAGAAATACTCAAGTCTCATAATAGATTCTAAATTTTCAATATTTAAAGCATAAAGCTAATACAGATAAATTTTATTATATTTGTTGTACAATTAATCTCATACTATGTATGTATATGAACACATTTATTTTTTAATATTTTTCATGTATTTTTTAGTGACGTATGAGCTCAAGCTTTAGTGACGTATGAGATAAAAAAAATAGATGTATATACAGTAGACCTTCCAATAACAGGGTAAATTATGAACGTGCTATTTAGGCGCATATAGTTGGGGGACTATAAAATACTCAAACAATTTTTTGCAATATGTAAGTTCGAATCAGGCGCGTGGGGTGAGATATCATCCCTTTGGCTCGCTCGCACATAAAGTAGCGGGCATCCAAATATCACATCCTCAATTTACCGTGTTATCGGGGGGTCTACTGTATAAATATACTTATATACGTATTTTAAAAATTCATTTTATTCATGGTAATTTTTTATAAACCGAATACATTGTAATATACATGGTTATAGTTTTGTTTTAACAATAATTTAGATACCGGAGTGGTAAACTATTATTGTAGTCTGAAGGGTCCAATAAGACGTCCTTACATTTTTTTACAATTACATAATGGTAATAAGCGACATCTCATGTACATTATGAGTCGATTTTAATCTTTACATTGCTAAATTTTATACATCCTACACTCGAAGCTCAAAATTGTGCATTGAATGAGTTTTAAAAAAAAATATAATCATATAAAATAAAAGTTAGATACATTGTATAGTTCACATATTTTATGTATATTTAAAATATATGATATTAAATAAACTACATTGATAAAAAAAATTTAAAAATGTATGATTTTAATAAAAGAAAATTTAATACGTTGTAAAGAACACATTTAAATGTATAAAATAAACCACATTGTTCAATTTTTTTTAGAATGTATGGTTTTATAAATCAAAAATTAATACATTATAAAGAACATATTTATAATCGAATTTATAGTTTTAAAAAATATATAAAAATATAATATAAAAACAACCATAATTTGTGCATTGTATCAAAAAATGTATTTTACTATTAAGTATATGTTTATAAAATTAATTTTAAAATTCATGTGAAAAATATAAAATATAAAAAATGTATGGTTTTATAAATGAAAATGAAATGCATTATAAAGCATATATTCGATGTGTATTAAAATTCGAATTAAAAAATAATATAAACACAACCATAACTTGTGCATTGTATCAAAAATTTAAATTTAAAATTAAGTATATTTTTACAAAATAAAGTTTATAAATGAATGCAAATTGATTTTTTAACGAAAATTAAAATTAGACACATTGTAAAGTACATATTTTATGAGCTTTAAAAATAAATTCATGTTCTTAAAAAAATATAATATAAAAACAACCATAATTTTTGCATTGTATTAGCAAATAAAATTGAAGTGAAGTAAACTTTACAACAAATGGTAATTAATACATTTGATGTGTAATTAAAATAAAAAAATAAATCTTCTTAAAAATATATAATATAAAACAACCATATATTTTGCATTTTATCAAAAACTAAAATTAAATTATCAATGAATTTTCAGCAAAAAATGTATGATCATACAAATGTTAAAATTAATACATTTGATGTGTATTTATAATAAAATCAAATTCATTATTATTTCTAAAAAATGCAAAAACTTATAATAAAAACAACCATAAATTATGTATTGTATAAAAAAAATTTACAATAGTTAAATTTTATAAAAAAAATTTTAGTTTTAAAGAAAAAAAATAAAAATTCATTTGACTTAAATTAAAATTCATAGTTATTTAAAAAAGTATTTAAATATAATAAAAAAAAAGCATAAATTGTGTACTGTGTCAAAAAATTAAATTTACAATAAAATATATTTAAAA
Organism: Plectrocnemia conspersa; assembly: GCF_051122295.1. Taxonomy (NCBI): domain Eukaryota; kingdom Metazoa; phylum Arthropoda; class Insecta; order Trichoptera; family Polycentropodidae; genus Plectrocnemia; species Plectrocnemia conspersa. The sequence goes on along the minus strand of NW_028277170.1, from coordinate 1,376,587 downwards.
AGCTTTCAAATAAAATTAGAAAATTGATGATTTTAAACGTGAATATTAGATACAGTGTAAAGTACATTCATTCAATGAGTATTTAAAATGTAATTCATTGTTTCTAAAAAAAAAAAGCATTACATAAAAACAACCATTATTTGTGCATTGCATAAAAAAATAAAATTTACAACAAACTATATTTTTACAAAGTTAACTTTGCAACGTATGGTGATTATCACAAAAAGTGTTTAGGAATGCTATTATTATTTTAAATAAGCAAAAACCAAAAGTATAATAACAGAGACAATAATTTGAATAATATGGATTTAAATTATTTTTTACTTCGATCAGTTATTGTATATTGACTTGGATAATGCGTACAAAGTTAATTCACTGGCTCTTCTCCGCCTTCTACTCTATGATATCCGTAGTCGTCGGTATCATCTGAAATTGAAAAACAAAAATCATTAATATCGAATGATTAGACTTATATCATTTTTTGAAATCAATTTTTGATGATGCCAGTTGAAGCCCATTCGTTTTACTCAAATGAGAAGATTATATTATTATATTATTTTACTCACTGCCAGCAATTCAATCGCTCATTTTATTTGAGAGCTGAATGCTTCTCTTATGTGATACATTAAAAATACATTTTTTACTAACCATCTTCTCTATTATCGTCATGTTCGACTTGCTCCTGATTGTTCTGACTCAAGTTTATGTCGTTGTTGATATCTTTCTTGTCGTTTTCTTCCACCTTTTGATGTACATGATTATCATCATCCTTGGCGACCAAATCTTCCGGCAAAGAATCGACAGGTATGAACGCGTCTCCCATACTGTTCTTGTCGGACTTCTCTGCGTTTTCTCCCAGTTTTGTATTGTATCTGTTTGGAGCGTCGCCTGCCACCTGAGGTTTGTTTAAACTGTCTTCGACCCTGGACTTGTCTTTTTTATTGTCGGACTGTCCTATCCTCTCCTTCAGTCGATCGTCTACGAACAGCTCTGGTGCCACCCCCAGAGGTAACTCATTGACATCGGTTGGTTTAGCTACCTTCGTTTCGTTTGTATATAAATTTGGCAAGTGGATCTGTGACGACTTATCCTCTTGTAAGACATCCTGTAAATCGTTTATTTTATATAAAAAATGATATAACCAAGTACGATCAAGTGCATAATTGAATAAAAAAAGATTTGAAAGTATTGCAAGTAAAACATGCAAAATACATATTTCTATATACAGTAAACCCCCAAATAACACGGTAAATTGAGGACGTGCTATTTGGGTGCGTATAGTTGGGGACTACAAAATACTCATACAATTTTTTTCAATACGAATACGAATCAGGCGCGTATGATGAGATATCCTCCCTATGGCTTTTTTTAAACTTTGTACCATCAGAATAATATTTTCTAAAATCCTTAATATGAGTACTTCTAGAATAAAGTGTACAGAAAAAAGTTTCCATTCTTAAAAAAAGCAGCATATAAGATAAAATCATGTTTCCGTTCCACATACTTTTGTGAATCATTTTTTTAAACATGAATTTAATAAAATCAAAATTTAGATCTCTATGATTATTTACTAACAAATTCCTAACTATGAGGCACTGACCAATGAGCTGCAATGACAAAAAGCACACTGACTTTGAGACTATTATAATTTAAATAACGTTTATTTTGTACTTATGAGGCAACCATAACGTGTTTAACATTTTATACAATATAAACAATACTTTTTATATTTTAAAATGATTTTTAATACTTGTTAAGAATGACGGCGCCATGCTCAAAAAGTTCTCCCCGCTGCGTCACATTACTGAGATTGACAATAGTTTGGACCTAACGGCTACGAAAGCGGTCAACAGCGTTTTGCTACATTAATACGTTTTAAAATTTATATATGAGTGCAAGTGAGTGTTGGTAAAAACATTTAAACCATTTATGTAAGGTAAATTGTGTTGTCAATATATGTATACAATACTCTTTTTAAGTAGATTCGTTGCAGAGGGTTATTCATGGGTTGTTCGCTGTTCTGACCGACACTCGCTTGCTGCCACTGACTCGCACTTAACTTTTAAAACGTATTTATGTAGCAAAACATTGTAGGCTGTTTTCGTAGCCATTAGGACCAAACCAGCAATGTGACGCAGCGGAGAGTACACAGCCATTGCTTTTTTGCATGGCGCTATCATTCTAAACAAGCACCTTATTTTTATGTGTACAACTTTTTACCTACTATAAATTTGCTTTGAAAAAATAAAATTTACTTTGTGAGTAAAAGCCATCTTATTACAATCAAATAGCATCTAAAATTAATTTAAGTATTCCACGGGTAATATTAGAGTGCATATCGGTAGTAAAGTAAGTACCATTAGGCAGGACTTATATTCAATAAAATTAAATTATTTACTAAATTAAATAGATTGATAAATGTTAACCGTATAAAAAAAGTATATTAGTTGAAATAAATTTCAAGCTTTCATTAAAAGAATAAGCTATAAAATTAGTATAGTAATAAGTCAAGAAAGTCATACTCTATTTTGCGAAGCTGTTAAAATTGACATGTTATAAACGTCTTCCGCTATCTTCACCTGTTTGGTCACATATTTAGTATCGTCTTGTGCAACGAATTTTCCTGAACGCGGTACGTTCACTGGATGCGATTGCATCTGTAATAATATGATTATATTCATTAATTATAATAGATAAATAAAAAAGCTGAAGCTTAGTACATACCTGAATTTTTTCGACAAGCTCCCTGTTCTTCTTTACGAGCTCTGCTGTCAGTACCTTCAGACCGGACACCTCAGTGATGTAATCATCATACCTCTTTTGCAAATCTTCGTTGTTCGCAACCAAAGCTGAGTTTTGGGTCTGTTAAAGAAGAGGTTGCATTATAAATTATTTCCCTAAGTATCTAAGATCGCTCGCATCAATATTTATTTTGTTCATATTCTTCTCGATTCCATCATCGCCAGCAGTTTAACAGCGCAAAGGAGCATAGGTTAGCACTAAAAAACTTCTTACCTTGCACGACTCTAGAAACTCATGATCCGTTTTCGCAACGCTCTTGATCTTTTTGCACTCTTGCGATAGGTTGTTGTATGAATTCTGAAATGAGGTATATGTAATATTACAAATGAAGTGCTTGAAACTTCGGTTTTATGAATTTAATTTTATAGTATGTGTATATGATTTCTGATAAGTGAAACAATATTCAAGACGGTAACACCATAAAACAGATAGATCAAATTTTTCTAATTGAAACAGAGAGCAAGAATTTAGAACGCCAGAAAACTAATACCCTCATACAAACACAAATATAATATAAGCCGACTATAAAACCACGTAGTTTAATGTGCCTACATATTAAAACTCAGCTATACCATTAATAGTCTCAATAGTTATAATGCTCTAAATTTAAAAGTTAAATGGACCAGTCATAAAATAAACAGAATGCAGAGCATTCCCGACGTTTGTATTCCTAGGACAAGGAAGTGAATTACGTATAATGTTAGTAAAGGTAAAATATAGCAATTGAGTGTTTATATTTTATTCTTTGAATCCCCAGCATAAGTGGGTTAATAAACCGCTGATAAATTAAACACCACTCTTACTCTTTAAGATTTAAACATTGTTTAAACTTTGGGCTTAAACATCGTTTAAGCCCGAAGGTAAAAGAAACAGTTAGATGGCTGATATATTAAAAAACTTCTAATACCTGAACTGTCATGTGGATCTTGGTCAGTTTAATTTGTTCTTCTTGCCTCGAATGTAAGGCGTTAATCGTTTCTGCGTGCTGACTCCTCTCTGCTGCTAAAGTGTGCTCCATCCTTTCCTTATATTCTATAACGGCTGTAATATATTAAATATATATTATGATGAAAATAGTGGAAAATAAATCCAAGCTTTTTGGAGACATATGCATTTTATATAATATATATCGAAGGAATCTATAACCAGCTTGGAAAGAAACTCTTAAGTCAGTCCCTAAAGCAGTGTGATAAAGTACTTTACACAAGTAGTGTTCTTAATATTAAGTAAGTTACGAATGGCATTTTCTAGTAATACATTAGTTAATATTATTGTTTTTTCGAACCTAAAATGCAGGTGCAACGAAACAACATTAAAAATAAACCATTGACTTGATTTTAATGATATTTTTGTATACGAAAATGTAAATACTCTTTAACTTTCAAGTCATCAGCATATCATAAATAGTCTTAGTTTTTAATTTCAGCATATATAAAAAAATAATTTCTTGATTAAATAATAATAGGTATGAGTTAACCCTTTCTATGCTAAAAACTATTATTAGTTTTAGAACTTTCATTAGGTTAGATTTGGGTTTGAACAGCAAATGGACGTTTCACAACTGTCAAATTGAGTTTCATAGATATTTTAGAGCAACATATTGGTGCCTATCGGTTAAATTATATTTTCGCTAGTAGAAATATGTAAGAGATGTGATCAAAAAATACGATGAATGAATTTTTATAGCAGCAATTGCTGACTCTACATCCATTTGAAGTAATAAGTCCGATAGCCTGATCTGTTGAGATAGTCAGTGTCAAGTTTGAACAAGATGTGACTTGTTAGCCGGCTTCCAGATAATTTGGAAATGAGACGAGTGAGTGCGAAATTTGTTCCCAGACTTTTGACTGACGAACAGAAGGAAAATCGTGTGTTAGTTTGCACAGAATTGAAGGATTGTCTTGATGCAGATCCGGACTTCATAGTAAAAATTATAACTGGAGATGAAAGTTGGGTGTATGGCTATGACCCTGAGACGAAAATACAGGGTTCCCAATGGAAAACGAGTGACTCTCCTCGCCCTAAGAAGGCACGTCAGTCAAAGTCGAACCTCAACTTCATGCTAATTGTTTTTTTCGATAGTTAGGGCATAGTGCAATCAGAGTTCGTTCCAAGGGAAACCACTGTAAACTCTGAATATTATAAGAGCGTACTGCAACATTTGCAAAACTACGTACGGAGAAAGATACTAGGAAAATGAGCCAATGGTTTCCTCCTTCATCACGCCAATGCGCCGTGCCACATCTCACTTCTGAACCGCGAATTTTGTCCGAAAAAAATGTTCCTGTCTGTCCACATCCACCTTACGAAAACGTTTAAAAAGAAAACGTTTTACCACCATTCCCGACATTGAAAGGGCCACTTCTGAAAGAAGCCTTCCAGAAATGCTTCCAATCATGGAATCAATGTTGGGATAAGTGCATCGCTAGCCAAGGCTAGTACTTTGAAGGAGATTAATTCAAATTTGATCTAAGCTTATTACTTTGTTTAGCTTATGACTTGTGAAAAAGCTAACAAGACCGTTAAAGAACCAACGTTGCTTAGCTTTTGAAGAAATACATGACAAACTCCGCGAATGCTTTTTGAAAGTCAGTATTGACTACATCAACCTAGATTTTAAAATCAAAGTGACTATGTCATCGCATTCGAAAGGTGCAAGAAGTTAGTGACTGGAAAAAATGGCATTGTTAGTCCACTAGCGTTTGCAGACAGTGATTGTGAATATACTCGTAAATAATTACATGAAACAATGGCATTGATCTCAAGTTTACGATATGCGATTTATCACCGTTTTTGTGGATTGGGTGACGATTTTAAATCTCCTTGAATCAAGAAACAATGAAGTTCCAAGTGAATAACCTGACGGCCCTTCAATATAAAGCCAGTAATTGTGAAGTTGGAATGTCCTTAATTGTGATCAAAAGCTGTAGAACCACCATTGCACTGTGCATTCCTCATCAAACCCACACTAACCTGTTTTGACTATGAAAAATTGTTTCTATTTACTTACTTTCTACTAATAATTCAATAGCCCATATCAATAATAAATCTGATAACAAAATACTGTTAACGCTTTAAAGTGATATTAACACAAACATGATAAAATTACACTTTCAGTGAAAACAAAGTTAAAATCATAAAAATAACCATGGCTCGCAGAGAACCCTTTGTCGACATTCAATGAGTCGGAATCAGATCAGATCTACAAATACCATACATATGTTAAAGCACATTTTGTAAAAAGGAACATCAGCTGTTGAAGTATAAAGACAAAGTTGGATTTTTAAGGAAGGTTTACTCACAACGTAGCTGCACCGACAGAGCGACCTGCTCCGCGCGACATTTGTGCAGAGACTCGATCTGCTCCTGTTTGGCCTGATACACGTATAGCGTGACGACGAGCAGCCCAATGGCCAAGCCGTACACGAAGAAACGGCTCCTGTGGAAACGTGAGCTAGACATTGCGGACTACGCGAGCCGCGGCCCGGCCATCGTATGCATTGCGTTTGACAGCTGAGCCAGCAGTGTGACAAGATAAACGCTCAACAACAGACGAACAGAATTTGACAGATACCGCGTCTACGTGACAAACTCAATAAATTAAAACAACACATTGAATTTGTTATATTTTTTTTCTATTGATTTTACAATCTAGTCTTTAGCTGTTGTATAGTCTCATACACATAACGAAGACAAAGCGCGAGCAGGGCTGCCAACGCTAGAGGACATTATTGGTATCTAGCGCTGGCAGCACTGCGTGGTGGTGGTATTATTCTACAAGCTCAGGCAACGGACGAATTGAAGGTAATTTCATATTTCAGCCGAGCTACAACTAAAGCAGAGTCAATGTATCACAGCTATGAGCTAGAGACATTAGCTGTGATCGAATCGGTGAAGAGATTTCTAGTATATCTGTTGGCAGTCCATTTTAAGATTGTAACATATTGCTCAGCCGTTAGGGCAACATTGCTGAAACGAGATTTAGTACCTCGTATAGCACGGTGGTGGCTCACCATACAGGAATACGATATGGAGGTCGAATATCGTCCTGCCAAAAAGATGCGGCATGTGGATGCTTTAATTCGAAACCCTTTAACAGTAAATTTGACTAACGGTACTGAGGCGGATTGGTTTATGTTAATGCAGTTACAGGATGATAAAGCTCAAGGGATTATTAGAGTATTAGAGAAATGACAAGCTGATGGACATATTTTGCAGTGAATGATGGACGCTTATATCGTAAGACTGCACTCGGAGATCGTCTATATGTTCCGACGATGGCTAAATTCAATCTCTTGCGTAAGCATCACGATGAGATTGGACACCTTGGGTTCGAAAGGGGTCTTTCACTGATTGGGAAAACTTATTGGTTCCCTAAGATGAGAAGGTTCGTACAAAAGTATACGAAGGCGTGTTTAAGCTGCGCGTATGCTAAAGGTGACTATGGATGCAGGGAAGGATTTTTACATCCTTATGAGAAACAAGCGGTACCTTTTGATACGGTGCATATAGATCACTTAGGGACTTTTGTTAAAAGCATGAAATGGAATAGCTATTTATTAATGGTGGTATATGGCTTTACTAAGTACACCACTGTGAAACCTACTAGCACGCTGAGCTCGATGGAAGCGATTGAAAACCTTAAATAGGTGTTTGGTAAATTTGGTTATCCGCGGCGTATAGTTCCGGACCAGGGTTTGGCATTCACTAGTAGAGCATTTACTGCTTTCTTACAGGACAAATGACTTATGCATGTCATGAATATAGTGGCGACCCCGAAAACCAACGGTCAGGTGAAGAGAACGAATCGCACAATAATAAACGGTTTAAAGCAACCGTGGCAGTTGATGCCTTGCGGCGTTACCAAAGCGAAGCCTTTCATGATTCCTTAGATGAAGACTCGGATGACTCTGAAAACAACTGAGCCAGACGACAAGATTTTATTGATCATGTCCGGTCATTGGGCATACGCGTCCGGGAGCGCCTTTCGGGGCCCTGTGGTCCGTCGGTGCAGCTACACAGGGCGCGCGCGCGCGTCGGGCTCCGGACATGCGTTAGGAATTCGGAGTTGCGGGGATGTACCCCTACGAATGTGGGACGATACACACGTGGTCCAGTCGAGCTTGGTCTACGGCGGCATTGATCCATGATGACAAAGATTTTTCCATTTCATCCATATTATTTTCGCCGTGTTTTTTTGGAAACAATCTTTAAAGATATATTTCCACAATTTTGAACGTATTCCTTAATTATATTTTTATTTTTCAAAATTGCACATATCGTAGACCTGTTTGAATCGTACGAACGTCCGATTACGTAAATGATTCACCGCTACGTAAATGATTCACCGCTATTGAACGTCTAATAATTTCCATCTTTGTCTCGATCGTGTAAAGTTTATGAGTCCTTGATTTATTTTTGTTCGTATCAACACTGAAGTTTTTCCGTTTCTCACTCATGTTTATATATTTTTTTCATAGCGATTCATAGCGATTGACGCAGCGTCAATCGCTCATTATGCGAAACCGTCAATCACGTAATCGATTGATCAATCGCGATTGATCGTCTCCGGGACCCTTTATACATCCATCCCCGATTTACGCGGTACATTTTTTACGCGGTTCACTTTAACGCGGCCAAGAAAATTATGTTTTTTTAGATATGGTCAGATATTAATTATAGCCAAAAGATATTGTCTTTACATTCAGAAATAATTAATTTTTAAGAGGTAGTTTAACAAAAAATGTGATTAGGAAAAATTTGCGAGTATTTTGTGACACTAGAAGGGAGATTACCATGGCTGAATCAATATGCTTAACCCTTAGACCGCCGACCGGTAAATTCTTTATAACTCGCTGTACGCCATGCGTTTTTAGCGATATAATTTTTTGGCTACTTACTCTGTTTAACACATCATTACAGCCAAAATACTCAATTTTTAAATTTTAAATTTATATATGTATGAATAACATGATTTAAACATTCTAATTATATCAATAAACAAACATTTTTCATCGTATTGTTGGCAATATGAAGTAAACAAAACTTATTATGCACTTAAATCAATTGACCGGCCCGCGTGTTGGCCGGTGTGCTCACACCTACACACACATGCACGCGCGCGACACTATACAAGCGAATGATAAGCAGGGTCATGCTTACATACTGAGACAATTTTAATATATAAATCTGCAACGCATCGACAACATTTCTTAGATGCATAGAAAATCACATATATCGTTAACAAAAATAACCCCAATAACCAAACTGTTTGTTTTTGATCAATGGTGTTTACAAATTATAACACGCTCTTATGTGGAAGAAGAATTTGCAATTGTTTGTTGTTGAAGGTTGTCATATTTCTTTATATATAAAAATAATAAATAATAAAACTTGATAGCAAGATACGATGTTACATTTAACTATATATAATTATATGTATAATTTATAATATATACATAATCTTCTTCTTCTTCCACGGAGCTACAACCGGTGATCGGTTTTGGCTTTTCCACCTAATTTCTTGTAGGGCTTCTAAATATATCTTGAGTTTTAGTATTTCTTCCGCTATTGTTTGCATTTTTCCTGGTTGTAATATTGCACATTCCAGGTTCCAAAATTGAAGTTCAGTCGTTTATCTAGATTTCGATCGTCTAGGACCTAGACGATTCATAATGACCTAGACTCTAGGTCATTATGAATCGGGGCTGATTTATTATTTCTTTGTGATTTTTTCGTAACTATTTGGATTTATCCATGTTGGTTGGTTTGCTCCACGATAGAAACCTTTCTTCTTTATCCGGGCTTTGGACCGGCAAGAGTGCAACATATCTACACTCCAGGCGGAATATGTAATATATATTACACACACCCACATATACATATATATATAATAAATAATAAACGTTTCGGCCATTGTGACGCATTGGGGTAACCTGTTAGATCACAATGGTCCTAATTTAATCTAATTAAATAAATATATTAAAAATAAATTATAAAATTATATAACAAGTAAAATAAAATGACAAGGAATCTATTTTGTTATTATTAATACTATTTAATATTTACTAAGAGTTATTTTTATTATTTTATTAATTATATATTATTTATATTTATTATAAAGTATTTAATAGTAATTATTATTATTATTATTTAATTATTACAAACAATAAAAACCTAGCATAAAAACAGTTGACAATATTAAAACAGTCGAAATAACGTATAACTATATTCACAAGTATTTACAAATTACAATAATTATTAAAATATTGATGACATAATTTAATTTCGATTCATTAATTAAATTATATAAAAAAACGATTTTCCGCGACGCGTTTGTGCCAACCCTAAAGTGGCGCTGCAGTAGCACGATCAAAACCGCGCGCAAAATACAAACGACTAAAATTAATGCGTGACTTTATAATTATATATACCAATGTTTCATCGCAAATTCTATAAATAAATTCACTGAAATCGTTTACTAGGAATTCAAACTGATTTTTAAAACATATATTGCTTACTTTTACCTTTCCGTTTCTTTAAAAAACGAAGGTTTTAATTTAAAAAATATTGCGAAATATCAAAGTGTCTTCATTACTTTTTCAATCATTTAATCAAATATGGAATAATGACAATTTCGTTATTTTTACCTACCTCTCTTATTATTTATGTTGGATTATTATAAACGATATATGCTTTATATTTGGATATGATGTGTGCTTTCTATTTGGGCTTACGAATTTGGATTTTAACCGGCCTTTAGCAACAATATACAACTTACATTTAATAAAATCAAACTACTTTTTTTCCTAAATATATCTATAAAAGTTAATACGAAAGTTAATAGAAGTTATAACGAAAATCTCAATATTTATATCAAAAACTATTAAGATATTAAGCAAACTATTATATTAGTAAAGCTTGTTTATTTTCAATTATTCAACTAAAAGTACCAGTTTTTAAAAAAAGAAAGTTTGAAATCATATTTTACTAAGCATTTATCAATTAAAAATAACATTCTTATTTTCAAAATTTTAATTAAAATTATCCAAATTTAAAAGTTTACAGTATACTCCCAATATATAAAGCATTTTATAATATATGGGGTAAATAAAACGAAATAATATTAGTCCAAATCCTCACCTTTACTATATTATGTAAAATGAAATCTATATAAAGTAATTGTAATCTCCAAATGAGATATACATAAGGGAAATCTTTTAATTAACCTATTATTCTGTTTCTCATCAGGGGAAGAACCATCAATAATTCCACCAAAAATTGAATAATATCGGGCGGTCTTGTTGATCGATGTCTTTCGATAGTTCCTGCCGCTCTGCTTCACTGTCGTCAGTCATAAAAATTGATGGAAAGAGCTGTCTACCAGAACTACTTGAAAAACCAGCTTTATAATCGGCAAGAGTCTGACCTTTCGTAATTACAATACCCAAAGGCACAGCCCCGACACTGCATGGTGTAAGAATAAAAGTAATACGGTGGTTTTCTACATCTCAAAAAGCGGTGCTATCCCCAAATAACACATCAGAAGCAAATGACAACTGATTTGCCCGTTTCGTCAACGGGGTTACCATAACAACTGCAAACGGATCATCATGTGTTTTAGTTCTGTTGCCTTCCTACTCATATGCTGGCATTTTTGATTCTAACATCTGAAACAATAATGTTAATTTGTTAATATTGTAATAGCTTTATCATATTTAACAATAAGTACCTTCAATGTATTTTCAAAACGTGGACCCAAATGTGTAAATCTCCATGTTATATACCAATACATAACATATCTATATTTGGGGTTGCTAGATGAATTAGCCAATTCTGTTGAATTCATTCCATATTTTAATTCTAATTTATTTTCATGTAAATTAATTGCCTCTGTGACATATAAGATAATAAATATTTCTAGTTGTATCATGTTTTTTGATGTAATGAACAATAACTAAATTATCATTCAAATACGATTCCAATATAGCTTTAGTTTCAGAACTAGGTTTTAAATTATATAACAGAATCAGCAGAATCAATACTATGATCGTTTATAATAGCAGGATAACCATTCTGTAAGATATAAATACAGTTTATATTATTATAATGTATACCTAAACATACACAAAACACACCTTGACGTATTTATCACTTTTTTTGTATTAGCTATAGTCAACTTGATACGAATATCTATTTTTGCTAAGCAGTGTGTTTTTTTAACGTACTTGTGGCCACAATTTTCCGATAGTTGTTGTGATGGTAATAAAACAATTTTCTATAAATGTGTCATCCATAGTAAATATATATCATTTATTAAATTTTATTATTATAAAAATAAAAACTAAAATAAAATAAATACGCGATTGTGTATTCGTTTTACGAACGATCGTCCAAGCAGTCTTGGAATTGTCGGCATATTCCATTGATCCAGGTGTTCAGCATTTAACAAATTAGCTCGATAAGTATTATTTTCGATTTGAATATGTTGAAAAGAAGCGGGAAGACTCAAACATTGTGCACATGCGCAGAATACACAAAGGCGTGAGATGCGCGCGACGATGCCGCGCCCCCACCCTGCGTGTCACATTGGCGTTCGAAGCGACGCCTGCGCGCATTCATCGAGCCGACGTCGACGTATAACATCATCATGACGTCACAAAATTTTTCAACAATGACTGAATGTAAATACCCGCCGCCAAGAGCATCATACAGTTTACGATGTGCAAATTTCTCCTCGTGCGTGACTACTGGTATCTTCGGGCTGCTAAATTCTCAACAATTATTCGACGTTGCTGTGGTAGCAGAAGGAGAAAGATTCTACCTTCATAAATTGGTTCTATCCATTCACTCAAACGTATTTTTGGAGTACTTCAAGAATCATCCATCATGCTCTGAATTGACTCTTAATGGCGTTAATTGGATCATGTTAAGAAACTTAATAGTATATATGTACCGAGGGGTAGTTGATATCAAGAAAGAAGATCATGATTTATTTTTTTATACCGCCCGAATACTTCAGATTAATGGTCTAGACGAATACCGACCAGAATCATCTCAAGGAATCGTCAAGCAAGAAGTACCTCGAGCTAATTACGAACAGAGCGACGATGTAATCGTAGTGTATAGTGGTCAAGTTCCAAAAATTATAATGAAACAGGAACATTAAAAATTGACGGAATGTATACTACTTTTGTATTTTATTTCATATTATTTCTGCTGTATTTTGTTTGATTAAATATATTATTCAGTAAAAACAATATTTGTTTTTGATTTCATACGATATTTGAAACTTGAATACAATATTCTGAAAATTTAGACAACTGGATATAATCTAACCTTTTTAATATATTTTGAGACGTGAGATAATTCAATAATTCCTGTAAGCAATTTATGCTTCTTATGAAACACCACAAACAAGAAATTGACAGCCACGATGCCCTCAGATACTCGTAGAAGAGTAGACAGCAAATATTTTTGATAAATTCCACTTTTTAACCAACGTATGTATATGTGCATTCAGGAGTATGTACTAATTTTTTCGACGGGGTAACTCAGCCATTTGTCGGTAGTTCTCATTATTAATGTGATGTCTTCGGCGTATCGCAAGTTCGACAGTCCTTTTCCTTCAATCAATATCCAATGCCCGTTCCATTATATATTCTCTGTAGTTAATAAATAGATAGACAAATGACCACGCATTACCATAGCATCCGCACAACGTCGTCAATTTTAGATATTGCGTTAAAAGACGTCCTCCTCGAACGACAATTTCCAAGATGACCATTTTTTTAATGTTCTTCTTTGATATTTTTAAAATCTGGTCACATTAGTTAAGGGTAGATCTCAGATATGCAATGCATCCAGGCTTTCCTCGGACCAACTTCCTGTAGTTTTTACACTGGAGGGCGAGGTAGGGGTTATTTTTAAGATTGTTTTAAGGTTTGAGAACCCTAAGGGGTGATGACTTCGTAGCCAGTCAAACGCTCAATTGAATCTAGTTATAGTTTTATTAGATTATATTATGTTTACATATGCGACAGACGATACATAGTGAGATGTTTCCCATGCGCAGTGGTGGAGAAGCTGGCGGAAGTATGATGTAAGTGAACGATCCTCAGAGTTCTGATTGGTGTGGCAGCGACAGTTGTTCTCCCGAAATTGTGGGAAATGGCAAAATAAATTGCCACAAAGCAAATGATATTGGCCTGAAATCAATGGTAAAAATAACTGAATTAAAATTTGATGAAATAGACAAAATTCTTCCACTTTCTACAGTTAACAGATTCAAAGTAAATTATTGCAAAATTGCTGTAAATTCATTGCTACTTTTTCAGAGAATAACCGTAAACAAAGGGTTTGACGATTATCTTAAGGAATATCTATAGTATGAATTAAGTCTATACCCAACACCACTATTTGACAACACCAGCAAGCGAAATACTACAAAAGAAAAATTGTATAACATGGAGCCTGTCAATAATAAACTGAATCAGTATAATGTAACATACATCATCAATGATGGATTTCATCTGCAGCGCGTTGTATAGAGCAAAGATGATACTTTCTTCATCGTTTTCAATAGATACGTTAACTATTTGTCAACACATTTCAGTTCAAACATTGTATTCAACGCTTACTCAGGCTACAGTAAAAACATAAGATCAATAGAATAGTTGAGACGAACCGCTGCTTTTTTTACATCTTACGATGTCCACTTTGATGTAACGATGATGTGTCGATTAGCCAAGAAAAGTTTTTATCAAACCAATGCAATAAAAAAATATTATTGGAATGCTTATTGAACAATTAAAAACTGCTAGCATCGCTACAAAGCAAGCCAAAGATGAATCTGATGTCCTCATTATCAAAACAGCCATTGCAGAATCTGAACAACAGAAGACCGCTGTCATCGTTAGAGAAGATATTGATCTGCTGGTTATTTTAAAAGGACGAACTCAATCACACCAGCAAGAAATTTTCTTAAAGAAAAACTGGCAAAGAAAATGTGGAGACATGCGTGTATTCGTCTAAAAGCTTCGACAAATATCCTCGTTCTAAAGAACATATCTTATTTTTGCACGCCTTCAGTAAATACAACATAACATTTGCGGTGCTTAAGAAAGAAAAACTGCAAATTATAAAAATATTCTAAAAGCACCCCGATTTATACCAAATAGCTAAATTATTTCAACTGCCTTTCAAATATATTATTTGAAAATAGAATGCATGTTCGTATAGCAATGTATACTGCTCCAAAATCAGAACATAGTATTGAAAATTTGAGGTACACACAATTCATCAAATCAACAAGACGCAACAGACTGGTATATTAATTATTTCTTCCACCTACAAGTAAAGCAAACTTGGTTAGAAAAGTATTTACAACCTGAAAAACGGGGGTGGGTTTTACAGAACGAGATCCCGGAGCCGACAACATTATTGCCGCCGGCACTGGACGACCTATTGTAGGAAAGTAGGGTTACAATGCTTTAAAGTTTGTAGACAGTGTCAAGAACAAACATGACTCTTCGCTTCATCAATATCAAATGATTTTATGGAGAAACGTGAACTTGTTACTGAGGTCCTTGAGCCTTTAAATGTGACGGAAAACGAGAATGACGATAATGATTCGGAAATTAAATATGGGCGACCAAGAGGTTACATCGGTACAACATGGACTAGGCCTATCCTGTCTAAATAAAAACGCACCTTGCTTTCTAACTCAAAGGTAGTGTGGATATGAATGTATTATTTTGTTATTTATTATTCAGAAATCATATTTATTACTTAGAATGTATTTAAAATATTTAATTTAATTTTAATAATTTAAAATTTCAATTAATATTGTCTCACAAATTTATTAATTATAAATAATAATATTTCTATTGTATAATTCATTTTGTAGGGTACTAAAGACTAGTTAGTCTTGTAAAACATCTAATGACGTACGAAGCATAAAAAGTGAGATATTTGCAAAAAAAACGCTTTTGTGACCTTTTACCTTTAATATCTTGACTAGCGGTCTCGATATCTTATGAGACTTTTCATTCCATCTTTAAAACGTCAAAACAAAAGTTTATGAAAAATTTCAGCTTTCTATTTTTCATTCCGAGATTAAATCCTTATTTAACTGGACTATATGTTGACAGATCAATCCTGTCCTAAGAGACAGGTTAGAGTTTTTGGTCTTAGCGTCAAATTTAGAGGTCATCAGATTTCAACACTTATGAAAATTAAATAACTCGATTGCAACATTACTTTATTATTTAAAAATAGTAAATGTATATTTTAGCTATTTAAAAATCATAAAAAATTTGAAAAATAGTAATTATGAGGAAATTTTATTTGTCTTAAATAACAATATAAAATTCTACATTTACGCTGATTATCACTAATCAAAAAGTAATTTAACCAGTTTTGGCCATAACAAATCTATATTTGCCCCCATACGGCTCCGGCTCTAGCAATTTACAATTGCGAACTATAACTAGGGGGAGGTATGGGGCCCTTGGCGCTGCTGTTGATTAAATGTTGGCGGCACAAAAGTAGCAAAGTCGTGACGCATGGTGTGGCGGCGCCGCTTCTGGGAGCGCGTGTAGGGCTCCATGAGGCGCGAGGGCGCGGCCTCCAGTGACGCACGGCGTGCTTCTCTCCAAGCCGAGTGGAACACGTGTAGACCCGGGCGGCGCGTAGGGCTCCAGAGGGCGCGAGAAGAACGGGCATGTCCTGGAGCACCTTTCGGGACCCTGTGGTGCGTCGGTGCAGCTACACAGGGCGCGCGCGTGACGGGCTCCGAACATGCGGTTCGAGCTCGGAGTCGCGGGGGCGTAGCCCTACGGGTGCGTGACGGGTCACGCGTGGTCCACTCGAGCCTGGTCTACGGCAGCACTTCGGTGGCTTCTCGCTGGAGGCGCGTGGTGGCGCCGGGTGCTTCCTGGGTCACGTGGTCGGCGGCGGCGGCTGTCAGTGGCGACGGTGGCTGACGATGGCGGCTCATGGTCGGAGGCTCAGGCCCATCGTCTTGGTGGTCCGCCAGCTCGAGTCCGGATCCAGGGAAGCACCGGCGGGGTGGCAGCAAATAGCTCAGCAGCGGCTCGGCTTTTGTACTGCAGTGGCGTCTGTGTCTGCCATTTTGAATCTGACTCCATGTGTTCCGAGTATCACGTCGGGGTCACCAGTTTAGGGACGGTGATGGCGGGTGGCAATGAGACACAGATTGATTATTGACGGTTAACGGAGTTTACATTATAAGAACGGGGCGGACGCGCGACGGCACACGTCCGAACCCTTACAAGCTTGCCGGAAGAGAGAGCGAAAACCGTCACAACAATGCTACTTCAGCGACGACCAGTTTTGGCCATAAAAAATCTATATTGGCCCCCATAGTAACATAAAATGTGAGTTTACAAAAGCTTTACTATAACAATTTTCTAATTAATAAAATTTTAATTAATGGCGAATATCGTGTTTGCGCGTGCGCACTGCTGCACATATTATAACAATATGGTGAAGGTCAAATGCAGCGTTTGCAAGATTTTCGCGATATTACCCATTGAAAAATCAACCGATGGCTAGCTCAAGCAACAAGTCATGTAGGTAAAATTAAAATAACAGCTGATCTAACCTTTTTTGTGATGCTCTTATGCGTTTTGGCTCTGTTGAGGCCTATTTATATTTATATACATATTTCTTTATATTTCATAATGGCCGAAACTTGGCGGCACTCTGGTGACACTGGCGTTTATTTACTAACATGTAACACATTCATAGCAATAAATACTACTGCAGCGGCTCAATCTGTGTCTAATTGCCACCCGTCACCATCCCGTCGCCAAAGCTCCTTTCAAATAATGGGCATATATAGAAACCCTTATTCGTCGATGGGGCTTCGGTTTCTCTTTGGCTTCTCTCGTTCTTTTCTTTCGTGGACATAACGCACAATGCATATTCTTGGCAAGCTGAACACGCATTTTTACCTCTCAGCATAGAAGGGACGATGTTCTTTGGCTACAGCTGTTGTTCCTCTAGAGTTTCTTAAAGGTTTTTTCTTCCCGTATTCAATGCTGGCCAACTGAAGATTGTGTGGGCAGCGTTATCGGATTCGTCCGTGTCGCAATGATGGCACCCAGAGGTGTCAATGACTACAATTTTTTCTCCGTCAGGACGTTTGCAGAATTCTACGTAACGCTAAGCCACCAATACAAAATCTGTCTAGCGAATAATGGCATTTACTCTAAATGGGGCGCCATTTGATTATATTTAGCATGGTGTTGATATCTCATCAACAGTATAACTCATCATATCTCATCAATAGAAGTAACCTCAAAGATTCGAGCAGTTGCGAATGATGATTTTTTAACCAATCACTGTGTAATCTATTGTCAAGTGCTGGCGTCGAAAGTAATGCCTCTCAAACTACTAGAAATTTTAAATAATTCTATTAAAGTTGTAAATTTTATTAGGAAACCTATTAATAGTAGGTTATTTTAGCATATTTTTTCTTGAAGAAATTAAAATATTAGCAATGATAATATTACAATTTATTCGACGTCCACTCTGTACGAATGTACTACTCAGGTCAAGTTACTCGGCTTGGTATTTTTACTTTCAACTTGACCGTGATTTTATTTTGAATTTTTATTTTTTAAAGTTAACTAATTGTATTTTAAAATATATATATTATCTATGTAAATTTTCTGTAAATATATTTTCTATGTATGTTAATTTATATCTATTATATATATATATATATATATATATATATATATATATATATATATATATATATATATATATATATATATATATATAAATAGATATAAATATATATATATATATATATATATATATATATATATATATATAAATATATATATATATATATATATATATATATATATATGTAAATTGTATCACTATATAAAAAAGACATTTTTTTAATTTTTGAAATGTTTTTAATTACATTTTTTAAATAATATATAATATGTGAAAATTGTTATCCACTTTTGTAAAAGCTTGCCGAAATATGCCGATACGTTGCAGTTTCCCGATAATAACCGTTTTTGTAGCGCAGGTAGATACAAAAACAAGACACAATCGTATTTTCGTGCAACGTATATGACTTTCCTCTTGTGACTCGGCTTTAGCACGCGCAAATGTATGTGTTGACGCCCGTTTCGCCGTTTGTGCACGTTCGCGAACGCCGTCATACGGCGTTCGGGAAAGCACCCAATTTTGACGTTAGTCGGCTCCGATCGTCGTTACAAAGCGGTCGGACCACGCCGAGCTCAATAAAAAACTGTTACACCAGCACACGTGTTTTTGGATTGACCTAAGACCTAACCAGCACGCGTATCCCTACACGCAACATTTTGGTCCTTCGAGCCGGATACGTGAGACGACGCCTACACGTCGCGAAGGTCTGAATCCGAAAACATCGTCTTAACCTCGAGGTCGTCCACCACATGGACGAACTCACAGACGCGGAGCCGAGCAGCGCTACCCAGCCGTCAGGTTAGGACAGCACATCGACGAGCTAGCGGGTCCAGGATCTGGTCCCCCGAAGCTCAGCGCCACAACGTCGTAACCCCAAAGACGTCCACCACGTGGACGAACTTTGAGACTCGGAGCCGAGTAGCGCTCAAGCTGTCAAGTTACGACAATACGCCAGTCGGGTGCCTCAGTCGAGACACTCCTGGGAAAACACGCCGTTTGCCGTAACGGTATTTTTTCAAATCAAAAATGACCGCCATTTTGGGAGTTCGCAGAATCGCAATTTGGGAGCGTCAAGTCGCTCGTAGCACGAGCCAGCGGGTCCACCAGCTGGTCCCCGAAACTGACGCAGTGGAGCGCCGGTAAATGCGCGCCCCAGGAAGCTGCCGTCAAATCACGTGGAGCCTCGCCAGGACGCCTAGCCCCAGGAAGCTGCCGTCACACCACGTGAAGCCTCACCAGGACGCAGAGTCCCGGGAAGCAGTCGCATCCAGCAGGAGAGAAAGGTTAGGGTCGATCATCCTAACCCAACTTCCTCTCCAAAAAACAGTTCGTTTACTTTTATTCATTAAAATAATTTGTATCAATTTCCGTCAACAACAACATGGAGTTGTTGATCAACCACAGGGTGTGCCTCAAAATCGAGTTAACGAGGTTTGGCAAACTGTTAACCGCGGATCCCATCAATATCCAAAGGATAAGGGATAAACATCAGAGTTTTGATACACTGCTGGACAGATTCCTTGCTGTCCAGCAACAAATCAGGTTGCTAGATGCCGAGGGTTACGATGAAGAAGTCGATGCTTTCGAGGATAACTATTATAATATTCTCAACCTAGCAAAACTAGCGCTGAAAGATCAGTCGGAAGCGCAGCGGAAACCAATTCTTAACCAGTTCAGGTTAACGCAGCCAGCAGTTGTCATTCCAACTTTCAATGGCTCCCGGACTAAGTGGGTGGCATTCCGCGACACTTTTTCTCACTTAGTACACAACAACCCGGCACTAAGTGAAATTCACAAATTTTGTTACCTAAAAAATGCACTTGTAGGTAGCGCAGCTAGGGTCATAGAACTCTTTCAGTTTAGTCCCGAGAACTACAATTCTGCATGGGAAAGACTTCTAGGCCGTTATGATTTTAGACAAACTGTTCTTAAACATCTGGCTGCTCTTCAGGACCTGAAACCAATTCAGACAGCTTCATCGCAGTCCCTATTTGAATTGGTGGAAACAGTCCTGACGAACATCGCTGCTCTAAAAAAGTTAGGGCAAGACATCGAGGATACCACTGTGGTGTCTATGGTGGTTCGACGTCTCGATAATCTGTCCAAAAAGGCATGGGAGAGTCGGCGAACAGAATCCCTTCTGCCTACGCTCAGACAGCTCGTGGAGTTCCTCACTCTACGAGCTCAATCCTTACAATCGAGCCCTCCTGCATCGTCGCATTCAGTCAAGTCGGTACCGGCACCGCACAGGCAGACCGATACTGTTACAAATCATGTGCATACAATCGAAGAAGATTGTTTCCTTGTGCACAAAGATGTCAGTCAGCTTGAGGAAACAAAGCCTCAAGTACTTCATTCGCACCCCTCTGCGTCGTTGCATTCATTCAAGTCGGCACCGCACAGGCAGACTGATACTGTGACAAGTCATGTGCAGACAATCGAAGAAGATTGTTTCCTTTCGCACAAAAATGTCCGCCAGCTTGAGGAAGCAAAACCTCAAATACATCATTCGAGCCCCCATGCATTATCGCATTCATTCAAGTTGGTATCGGCACCGCACAGGCAGACCGATACTGTTACAAATCATGTGCATACAATCGAAGAAGATTGTTTCCTTGTGCACAAAGATGTCAGTCAGCTTGAGGAAACAAAGCCTCAAGTACTTCATTCGCACCCCTCTGCGTCGTTGCATTCATTCAAGTCGGCACCGCACAGGCAGACTGATACTGTGACAAGTCATGTGCAGACAATCGAAGAAGATTGTTTCCTTTCGCACAAAAATGTCCGCCAGCTTGAGGAAGCAAAACCTCAAATACATCATTCGAGCCCCCATGCATTATCGCATTCATTCAAGTTGGTATCGGCACCGCACAGGCAGACCGATACTGTTACAAATCATGTGCATACAATCGAAGAAGATTGTTTCCTTGTGCACAAAGATGTCAGTCAGCTTGAGAAAACAAGGCCTCAAGTACTTCATTCGCACCCCTCTGCGTCGTTGCATTCATTCAAGTCGGCACCGCACAGGCAGACTGATACTGTGACAAGTCATGTGCAGACAATCGAAGAAGATTGTTTCCTTTCGCACAAGAATGTCAGCCAGCTTGAGGAAACAAAGCCTCAAGTACTTCATTCGCACCCCTCTGCATCGTTGCATTCATTCAAGTTGGTATCGGTAACGCACAGGCAGACCGATACTGTTACAAATCATGTGCATACAATCGAAGAAGATTATTTTCTTTCGCACAAAAATGTCAGTCAGCTTGAGGAAACAAAGCCTCAAGTATATCATTCGAGCCCCCCTGCATCGTTGCATTCATTCAAGTTGGTATCGGTAACGCACAGGCAGACCGATACTGTTACAAATCATGTGCCGACAATCGAAGAAGATTGTTTCCTTGCTCACAAACAAACGGTTTCCCGAAAACCTGATCCTTGGCCTCCTCCTGATCGGCACACCTCAACAGTTCTTCCACAGCAGGACGCTTCGGCCTACAGGGGGACGCAGATGTACCAGCAAATGCAAGATCTGGTGCAGGAATTCTGGACCTGGTGGTCTACTGAGCACCCGTCAAAGCTACAAGGATGGAGAGTACGGCTGCAGTCGGATTCACAAAGCTGCTGAAAGCGTCGTCAAGGAAGATTACCTGTATCCTTGCTACGGGTGATCAGTATCGTCGAGATGATTCATCCAAGTTCCGATGGAACCAATTCGTGTAGTGACAAAAACAAATAGTAGCAAAAGTGTGTGCTGTGCCAAATAAAGGCTAGCGCAGTGCAAGCAATTTTATATTTTGTGTTTTGTTTATTAATAATTTAAATGTGTATAATGTTTCCTATATGTATTAAATTTATAATTTAACCAAGTAGCAAACCAAAATAATTAAAATTTAGCTAAGTATCAAACGTTTCATTTTTGTGTAATTATTTGCAAATTTAGCCATGTATCAAACCTTTAACTATTTATAATATTTCATGTCCGTTTTAATTTACATTTAAATAATTGTCAAAAAATGAACGAAGGCTTGTAGTTTGTATTTGGTAATAATATAGTACAAACAAGCAAAATGTATATGATGTGCATGTGTTACTAACATTAAGCTTTACAACCTTATACAGTACTACTAACATTCCTTTTCTTTCTTCATGTTTATTGTAATTTTATTTATTGTCATGTTTATTGTAATTCTGTGTTAGTATTATTTCAAACATCGCGTCCTCACAGAGTTTGTAATGTGAGGACAAACACTTGTAAGGCCCGCTGATGTGCCCGTCATTATGAAACTAATGTTTCATGGTGGGGGGTATGTTGACGCCCGTTTCGCCGTTTGTGCACGTTCGCGAACGCCGTCATACGGCGTTCGGGAAAGCACCCAATTTTGACGTTAGTCGGCTCCGATCGTCGTTACAAAGCGGTCGGACCACGGCGAGCTCAATAAAAAACTGTTACACCAGCACACGTGTTTTTGGATTGACCTAAGACCTAACCAGCACGCGTATCCCTACACGCAACAGTATGTGTGTAAAAATTGGGAAACTTGACGGTCACTGGTCTAAATGATCAATTAAGAATAAAAGGGCCAGGGAACTCAAGTGGTTTTACAACACGATCATATGTTTCTAAAGTTATGATGGATAAAATAAATGATATTACCTTTCCAGTCCATGCAATACTATTTGGAAGATTTTTTTTTATTTAATGTAAGTGACTTAGAAATAAACTGTTGGACTGTTTTCATTTCAAACTCGGAATTTTTACATAGTATATATAAAAAATATTGAATTAGAGGTGACTTAAAGTTTCATCCAACTAGGGAAATTCTCTTTTAGGATAGTTTACCAATAAAAAAAAGCATTTTAAACGACATTAATTTCCGAATAACTTATATGTCGGGGCACGCCTAAGATGACCAGATTTTAACATTCATGAAGCTGGACAGCATTGATGGGGAGGGAGGGGTCGTCATGTTCTAAAAAATGCTTTAGACTCTAAAGTTTAGAGCAACATTCAGAGAGGCGCAGCTTTCTAAACTTTCTAAAGCACCGCGGGATGCGGAACAAATTGTTAAAAATCGGGATCGTCTCGTCAAAAGCGACGTCTAGCACCTTAGGCATGCCCCCAAATGATTATTATGATATTTGCCTTCTATATGCAGTCTGCAGATTCTATGTTGCGAAAAATCGGTCCTGATTATAACCGTTAATTTGACAGGCAATCTAGTAATCCCGAGACCATCGCGTTACTATTCTGTATCGGCACGTCCCTAGTCGCCAACTTAGTAGTGACTGTCAGAGCAAACATATGCGCCGGGTCGCAAGTCAACCGCCTCATCTCCGCCCACCGCCATGCCGTCGGCGCGATACGAACAAGTCTGCAAGACGGACGATGCAGAGGGCGAAGAGAGTCCTCCGGCAAGGGCGCACAACGGCCGCTGCAGCAGGCCTTGCGTCTCCAAGGCTGTCATTTCGCTGATGCTCATCCTACTGTACTTCACTCTCTCCATCGGACTCACTTTCTACCAGCGGTGGCTTCTCAAGGTCTATAAACTCATATATGAATTTCGTACTTTAACATTTTACGATCGAATCCAATTAGTCCGCATTCTTTTAAAGCTAAACACACGTGATCATTACCTACTATTTAACGTTGCGATTAGCATTTATTCATCCGGTTAGTGTGTATTCATATTCATATCATCATGAACATCGTCAACGCACACATCAATTTTTTGAGCCTTATTATATGGTTGCGATTCAAGTCTCCTTTTATGTGTACCTTTTTATGCGGTTATATTTAATGCATAATTCTCAAAAAAAAAATACTTAATTTTTATTTGTTTCTCCTTACATTATCGAAAGTAGGGTTTCTGATTTCTCGTTGATTTTCATTTCTCGAGCAATAAGAATTCTTAACTTCACTTCTCAACATTCTCTAGAAATTTTTATGAATGAAAAAATGTATGTAATACGGTTAAGCAGGACTTTTTTTGTCATTTAACGCGATGCAACTGTTTTTTGGCACATTTTTACGTTATTTTTTACTGTTTCTAAAGCAAGTGTTACTGAATACACATGCGCAGCTATTGACAATCATCGGAATATTTTATTTCTTTATTTTTTACGTAAATATGACATCATTATTTTCATTTTCCTTATTTTTAAGTGTAAAAGCTTAACTCCAATGAAATCAAATATTCTAGGGAAAATAAGAAGCTACGATTTAGCTCACTTAGAAAAAAAAATGAATCACAGAAAATCTGCTGCACACAATGCAGCGTTAAAAATTATATCTGAAAAAAATGATTAAAAACATGTTTTTAAATCTCGCAAAAATTAATAACAGCAAAAAAAATTGGAAGTGTATTTAAAGTAGTAAAGAAAAATCAAGCATTCTATAGAACTGAGTGGAATTGAAATATTCTAGTATTCTTCAGACGAAATGAGAAAAAATGTATTTAAAGGAATTGTTTAATCGAAAAATATAATTTCATTGATAATTGATGAATGAAAATTATGTCATAAGTAAAAAAACACCCTCATTGTGTATGTTCGATGCTGTATCGAAAGTGTTGGAATGAATTCATCGATTCATTTATGACTTAATCGATCTTGAAAACGTAACGGCAAACTTATTCCAATGTCTTGATTTTTATGGGATGACAGAGATTATTTAAAAAAATATTTAGTTTCGGTAGCAAGCGAAGGCGCTGCTGTAATGTTAGGATGTAAAAGTGGAAATATTCCTGATAGAGAAATTTCCTTCCATTGTAGTTTGGGTTTGAACAACAAATTTATTATATGTTTCGTAACTGTCAGATTGGGTTTCAGAGACATTTTAGAACAGCTTATGATTTCGCTAGCACCTATCAGTTAAATTATATTTTTGCCAGTAGAAATATATATCTACTGGTGAAAATGTATTTGGACTTCATTAGTGAAAATATAACTTCACTGAAAAATACAACCATTTATTCATTGCATGTAAATAAATAATGATAAGTATATGAATGTACATATTAGTACGTATGGAAAAGTTTAAATCATATAATTTTACTAGCACCTGCCATATAAATCATATTTTTGCCGGTAAAAATATATATCTACTGGTGAAAATGTATTCCGATATGATTTCATACATATTTTTAAAAATATTTTCGGGATAGATTCGAGATTTTTGTTTTTAGATTTTATTTGAAAGATAACCTAAAATTTATGGATTGAAATCAGGGGCTTTTTTCTGCTTTTTCCATTAAGAGGGGGGCAAAAGTTGGCCAGTCAGTGATGTTTTATTTTTAATATTTTGCTTTCATTAAAATTCATAGTATTTCAATAAATGACATGCATTTTTCCATTAAAATCCAAGAGGGTCCTAAATGCGTTCCTATTATAAATGTGCTAGAGCTGCTGTACATTTCACACCATGCGTTTCGTGGTATAGGAAAAGCTGCTTTAAATTTCATTTAAATGATATTGAAATATAATTTTCTTTAGTAAAAAGCTTGACAAGCAGTGAGTTCCGTCACCTTTTTTGTTTAAAAAAATGTCCTGTGGTTAGGTATTGAAGATATCTATTTACCGAAAATCGCATAAAAATGTTTATTAAATTTCAGAAAAATATAATCTTAACATATTCCTTCTAAATTTTTATGTAAAATTTTCATAAAAAAAACTTAATCTTTTTTCACATTTTTTCTTTAGAATCATCATCGCTATATGACAGTGTTCGGCATAATTTGCGAACTAGTTCGAATTCACTTTCATTACTAGCAGAGATAGTCAGCGCATTAGATCTCTGTCCTTTAGATAATGATTCTTCACAAATAAAATTAGCCTCATTTGACAATATCAGTTATTAAACTTTGCGATGGCTTTGCTAATCTTTTGTACAATTCCTGATATCAGAAAAGCAATTCTGAAGCTCGCGTTGAAACTTAAGTGCTCGTTCAGAATTATCGTATTTTTCAATGAAACGGTTTGCCAATTTACTGCAAAGTTGAAGACCTTCTCGAATTATACTTCAGTGAGGTGACTGGAGTTTCATCTTCTTCCGATTCATTTTAGTTTTCTTGTTCTTCGACGGTATCGAGAGTTATACCTATAATATCATTGTCATTCATGACATTATCCTCAAGTAATTCATCGACATCATTTTGGGTAAATGTTTCAAAACCTTCCCCACCAATTTTATTTGTTAAAGAAATTATTTCAGCTGAAACAGTCGATATTTTGATGGTTTTATTGACTGCAACACATTCATTTAAAGTTTGTGGTCTTATTACATGATTTAAACAGTCCAAGATAGATTTTTTCCAAATGTCAGTTAGTTTCACTGACTCATTTCTTAGTTTACCCACAATATATCGATAAGTGCTCTTAATGTAATATTTTTTGCAAGTAGAAATTATGCCTTGATCCAATGGTTGGATGATGCTTGTTGTGTTGGGTGGAAGAAATAGTACCTGTACATTAGAATGTTCCAAATATGGATGACATGGTGCATTGGCAACAATCAATAGAACTTTAAAATCCACTTCCGATACAAAGCAATTAGTGAACCATTCATTAAATACTTAATAAATAATTTAATTGTTTTTATGCTATTTCTGGGGTTGAGCTCTTCGTTTACATATCTTCTAACATATTGCCTTCCATCAAAGCCTATTCTATTGAACTTAGATTCATCACTAAATAAAACATTTTTCCAGCCTAATATTATCGAGTTTAAATGATTTTTTAGCAAAATTAACGCGTAATATGCAATTGTGTTTTTTCACTAATGGTTTACGTCGAGCAATGTTGACGGATAATTCTACTTCACACAGCCTTCTACGCACTATTCTAACACTTATACCACTTTCAATTAATTGATTTACTTATTTTCTAATGTCTACAGCAGTTTTTAATGAATTTTCTTTGGAAATTCTAATTATTTTTCGATCCACACGTGTCAAAGCTTTTTTGGACATTGTTTACGTTCAAGGTTTTCACAGGTTTTATGTGTTTAAAATGTTTTAACGCATTATAAATTTAACATATTGATTTATTTATATTAGTCTGATATTATTTACACTGACCAACCTTTGCCATTTTTTAAATCCACAATTATTTCTCTTTTTTAAAGATTACACTGTGCACTTTTCCCCATAATAAATTTGTTATTTAATTAAAATTATATTCTAGGTAAATACACTATTTATTATAAATTTAAATTATTTTAATTAATCCTTATAATGAAATAAATCAATATCACGGCGTTCGAAATGAAAATAAAAGTAAAAATTATCCATTAGACAATGATTCCCTTTAAATAGTGACTATGTTCTACAATACGCCGTTTTGGACTTCTCAGAAAGGCAAGGGTACTAAATCTCGGATGCATCAGTATAGCGCGTCAAACTGTTAGTCGATAGTGTCCAGTGGCGTAGCTAGGGTATGTGCCGCCCGGGGCAATCCTTAAAATTACCGCCCCCCCATACATTTTTTTGAAGGGACATAAAATCGGTATTTCTTAAAATAATAAATTGATTATTGGTAAGCTCTTGCTATTCGTAGATTTACATCAATTCTGGTTTATTCAGGGTTAAGAACCACACTAGACGATTCCATCGCGAATATGCCGCCCCCAAGCAAGTGCCGCCCGGGGCGGTCCGCCCCCCCCATAGCTACGCCACTGATAGTGTCGCAACTATTTTTTTTCCAATCCCATATTTTGTTACGCAGTAATTAATCATCAACGAGCCAAAAAATGATTTTGTAAAAAGTGTCTTATTTAGGTGGCCGCCACTGTACATATGGATATGCATATGCTAATACCCGCACTTCACTCTCCGAAAGTTGTCCTAGTGGAAGTTCGACCGAAGTCGGTCAAGGTCGCAGTTTTTCGAAGAGCGTTCGCACAGCCGGGAATTTCATACGCGTGCACGCTTCTCAACCTCGCGTATTATAACTACGTGCGTGTTTTAAACACAAAAAAAATTAAAGCCAAATGGAGAAAAAGGAGATGGTGGATGATTGCAATGCACCGGAATAGATCAATGTTAGTAAATAAGACATTTTATGTTGAATCGAGGCTTCACTGTCACTAATAAATAATAAACAGGAAACGTTCAAGTGTGCAACTAATGAATAATTTCTATTATTTTTTAAGGAAAAGTATGGAAAGTCAATTTGCTGAATTGAGATTTTATATACAATATATAGCTTAGGTCTTTCTCTTTATGATACATGCAAAATTGACTGCGGATTTTTGCGGTTTTTAACACATTGCATACCTTAAAAATGTATTATTCTTAAAAATGGGACGGGGCTTAGTCGCGAAAGTTACGACCTAAAAATTTGTTCAGAATCACCAAATATACACATATTTAAAAAAAAACGATACCGGGTATGATAAAATGCTAGTCAAATACTTTTTCTTAATATAAAACAGCAAATTTGTGACATATACAATTTTTTTTTTTACGCTACGCGGCTAAATTTTTTTATTACGCTACGCACGGCCGTTAAACACGGAATTCCTCTTCCTCGGGCCTACAATTAAAGAAATGTTAACGTCAAATTTAAAATACAGTTTTGTAATGATTGTAATTTTTTAATAATATGGTTACCGTGGTAAAATCAGTAAACGTCAAATTGTGGATCGCGTACTAATGAAATAAAATAAAAATTTGTTTGGAATGACTAAATATATACATATTTAAAAAAACGATACCGAGTATGGTAAAATGCTAGTCAAATACTTTTTCTTAATAAAAAACAGCAAATTTGTGAGATATACAATTTTTTTTTTACGCTACGCGGCGAAATTCGCACGACCGTTCAACACGGAATTCCTATTCCTCGGGCCTACAATTAAAGAAATACTTTAAATAATTGTATTTTTTAGCACTTATAATATTATATATTTGACTAAGAGCACTTATGGAATCAACTAAAGTGGAGAAATAATTTTGGCCGTCCAGATCGGGCAAAAATACCAAACAGTGGCGCGATCGTGAAGACGCCTATATTAAAATTGAATCGTTCTATCTCAGTTTGCGATAAACCATCTCTATCTCTCTCTCTCGTCACGCGAGAGAGCGAAAGGGAAAGTATCTCGCCGCTCGCGCTCGAAGCGTTTTCGGGTATGACTTTCGGAAAGCGAGGGAATTTTCGGAGGCGACGAAGTCGGCCGCCTCGACCCAAATTACCCCCATTTTACCTCCCGTTCGCGGTGACCTCGGAGAACTTGCGAGAGATTTTAGCGCGGGGACAACCGATCTCGACCGAAGTAAGCCCGAATTTTCACATTATATTTCCCGTCCTTGGCCAACTGTCGCCTACTTTCGGAGAGTGAAGTGGAAGCTTAACGTTGCACGATTCTACGGAAATTTAACTGATATTACACGTTTCTTCGCTAAGGCTAGACGCGCACTTGCGATTTGTAATCGCGCAATTGTTTAGTAGCTAACATGGAACCCATTATTTTAAATTGAAAATATCGCGGCAATTAATCCCAACCAGACCTATATTTATGGCGACGCGATTGTTGCTATTTTCAAATGAGTCACACTGACAGACATGGACTTGCATGTACTACTAGCGACTATTCGATCGCACTTCAAATTTTGCCAGTCTATCTGTGTTGTGTCTTCCTTAGCGTTTCTTTTTGGTACCGTAAAATACAATGTCTGACAATCCAGCTGACGAATCTTGTGATAATGGTGTCATAAACAGTGCAATTGATACAGACAAGCTGATTATAGAACTCTCATAATTAGAGCAGTGTTTTATGTTTTAAGCATTAGCTTACCATTTACCCACAAGTATTTTTCTGGTAGCATCGCAGCTTGTAATGATTTACACACATTTCATTACAACTTGTTTGTTTTATAATTTTAAAACGGTACTTACCTCAAGATTGAGATTCTGTATTTTGTGTCATGATATGTAATTTTTGGTCCAATCACATCGAGTAAATATTCAAAATTTTACTCATTCTATAATACTTGAGAAATTCACGCGGATAATCACATATTGATTTTCATGTTACTTGTAGTACTGTCCCATCACTAATCCATTGTGAAACTAAATGAAACCAGCGACGTATTAGTCGCAGTGCGCGTACAGCATAAAATCTTTGCGATTGCGATTATAAAGCCAAAACAAGTTTATTAAAATTGTTTTACAATTCAATTTGAAATATGGCGACTTGCTTACATCTAATGTTTTATACCTATAAGGTAGAGAAAGCACATAATCTATAAAATGGCATTCATAGCTCAACAACGAAAAAATAACTAAAAAATCATGTTTCTTCAGACAACATTTTAAATATATTTTCTAGTTTTATATTTATTTATTATAATTACAATTTTAACTCAGTACTCTGAAAAAGCAAGATTTCTTTCAATTCTTTCGTAAAACAGATTAAAAAGTACTTGCATTAAATCAATGTTTTTTTTTTGTGATGTGCAAAAAACTATAGGTGAATTTATATTGAAAATACGTTTTATGTATAATTGCTTAATCTTGCATTTTTAAACTTAATTTGAGAGTCACGTCATTATCAATTATAAACTGGCAAAAAGGTCAGACAGTTTTACGAACGAGACATAAAACTTTCATGACTAAAGAACAAAGCGGTAGATGCGGCGCAATAATAATTATGAAACGTGAGCGCTAAGAAAATCGGCTATACAGCCACACCGAGGAAGCGGCTAAAGCAGACTGCGATAGTCTTTCGGTAGACACGCGTCGGTGACGTTTTTATTGCCTGTTGTGCTTTCGACAGTGTCTCGGGTGTCCGTAATTTGTGTCTAAGTAAGACTATAGTGATTGATAGTTTTGTTTTAATTACTTGCTTTTTTCATTTTTTTAAATTTTGTTGTAAAAACACAGTAATAAATATAATAGTGATCGTGATAATAATATGTTTTGTAATGATAGTGATGGGGAGGATTTCATGTTTGATTTTTCATCTTCTATTGATGATAGTGAAGCAAGTGACGTCGAAATTAGGTCTTTTACCGTGAATCGAAGATGGAATACAGGCAATTCAAATAATAGTGACGAAGAAACGCCACCTCGAACAAATCGCACCACATCAGAAAAATTCAAAATAATAACTAGTAATGATAGTGTGCCTTATAAATAACGATATTTGCCACCAAATGATAAATGTCATGGGCCGCAAGTTACCGCAAAATGTATATAACCTATTGATTATTTTACACTGACGAGTTGATACACTAATTGAACTTGGGGGATTTAAGAAAAAATAAAAAATAATATTTGTACATAATTGTTTCCTTAATTTATAGTAAATCAACATCTCACATATTATTAAATGTAGTGCCATTTTCGTGCATCACTTTATCTATTTATATGAATGTGCTATTTAAGCATTATTAGCTGGAATTTTATAAAATTACAAACAAATATGTACTGTGCAGCTACTCATTAAAAGTTTTGTCTATTTTTAATTAAGAAATATATAAAATAATATGACATTAACTGCAACGTTTCATTTGACCTTCGATGGGACGTATTTTAGTTTTTAAAAATATATCTTGTGGAGTTTTTAATTGTTGTAAAACGGTACAATTTTGTATTTCTGAGGGCGATGTAAGCTTTCTTCGTTCGCAGGTAGATATATCTAAAACTGGGCGGCATGTCTTTGTTATTTGTGTATATTTATTTATTTATGGTTTAAACATTTTTGGTCCCATAAATATTTTAAAATAGGTTGTCACCCTACTGTGATAATTTTTTGTTATGAATTGTCATCCAATGGTACTTGAGAGAACCTAAAAAAATTATAATGTTAATTAGAGAAATGCAAGTATTTTTTTCTGATTTCTTCGTGTTTAGAATTAGTTTATTAATATTTATGCTCTACATCTGGGGTGGTCAACCCGCGGCAAGCGGACCGCATGCGACCCGACCCGTCTTGAACATTTTTCCGGCCCGCGAGATTCATCACACTTTTACAAAATATATTTACAGTAAGTTCTCGACTTACGCGGTTAATTCGTTCCAGAAAAATTCGCGTAAGTCGAAAATCGCGTAAGTAGAGGAATACTCATCCGATATGTATTAAATATTAATACATTCCCCCAATCATCCGAACGATACTTTAAATAACTAAATGCCGTCTTCTTGTATGTATACAATAGGTTAAAATGAAAATAAAAGCATTTTAAAAATTTATTCTATGTGTAAAATGTCTACATACATTATAATCTTAACTTTTTTTACAAACTAAAATGAGAAACATAAAAATAATATTTATACATACATATTCATTAAAATATCATGTCATAATGTCTATACTATTCCATTTCAATATCTTTAGGTGTTGGATTTCTTTTATCTAATAAGAAACCGTACTTATCCAGTGAAGATTGTACACTAGATCTTTTTTTCTCATAATAGATATTTTTATAACAGGAAATAGCGTCCTGAACTGCTTTATTGGCTTTCTCAAACCGATCAATGTCGGGATCTTGTGCTTTTAAACCAGCCATTCCTTGGTCTATCAAATTGAGGCATTCTTTCATTTTTTGTACTCAAATTCTTTTGTTTCTTTGACTTTCTCCTCCGAATCACCGCCGTTGTTTCTATATTCTTCAAGTTCTATTAAATGTTCATTGTTTAATTCCACTCTATGATTTTCTAACAATTCAATGAAATCATTTTCATTTAGATTTAAATTTAATTGGTTTGTCATTTCAACAAGATCATTCATTATGTTATCTTCCTGCATGGGGTCTTCAACAACTTCAAAAAATTGAGGAGTAAGCTTCTTCCAAACGTTTTTCATGGTAGACTTTGCAATTTCATTCCAGGCAACACCAATATTTTTAACAGCTTCATAAATATTGTGTTCTTTCAAAAACTATGTGAGTGATATACTGTTTTGCCCTTCAGTTACCTTTATGGCATTTCTAAAAGTTGTCCTTAAGTAATATTTTTTAAAGCTTTGTGTTATACCTTGATCCATAGGTTGTATTATAGAGGTCGTATTTGGGGGCAAAAATGCTATTTTAATATGTTCGTGATCACACGGTGGATGTCCCGGTGCATTATCAACCAGGAACAAAAATTTACGCGCAAATCTATATCAACATCGATATTATAACAAATTTTAAATTTTCGAAATTTTTAACCGCGTAACTACGAATCCGCGTAAGTAGATACCGCGTAACTCGAGAACCTACTGTATTTTATAATCGCCAATACACTATACACCATTTTTCACTCCAAAAAATGTCTATAGTGTATCTAAATCTAATACGGGGATATATAATTGTATATATGGCCCGCGGAGTTATGCTGCATTTCCAAAGTGGCCCGCAAGATCCACTCAACAATGGCCACTCCCGCCACTATACACCATTTTTCACTCCAAAAAATGTCTATAGTTTATCTAAATCTAATACGGGGATATATAATTGTATATATGGCCCGCGGAGTTATGCTGCATTTCCAAAGTGGCCCGCAAGATCATTTGGGTTGGCCACTCCCGCCTACGTTTATAATTTAAATTTTTATAAAGAATTTAACATTTTTAATTTTTCCCAAAAACAAAAACGATTACGAGTGCAAAGGGTTAGATCTCCTGTACTTTTCGGTAATTTCGTAAAGCGGTTTCGCAAAGTTTTTTACGAACTTCCGATAGTACGTGCACAGTCCCACGAAGGAACGTAATTGTTTCTTCGTCGCCGAAGTTGGCCACTTTAGCACGCACTCGATTTTGTCTGGGTCGGTTTTCACACCCTCACTAGACACGACGCACGGTGGGGTATTTGCTCGATCTGGGCGGCCAAAAGTCGATTATGAAAATTTAAGCGCAGGTAAAAAAAAGTTGCTCTGTAAAGCGGATAATTTTGCGCATAATAATCAACAATTCCCCCACTCCTTGCATAACGCTAGCGCCCCCACGATCGGTCGGAAGTCAGTCATCCCTTCGAGTGCACGCATCGTTTTCTCGGCGTCGATTGCATACTCGTACATTGGACAATTATTATTATTTTATTTGAGTACAGTTAAAAATCCAAATCATTGATTGCGATAAAGCAGGTAAGTATTTCTACGTTTCATAGCTCTTTGTTGCAGTTGCTGTCATATTAAACACACAATATTGTTTTGAATAAGTACCATTTTTTTGTACATTTTCCTATTTTTTTTCTAATTTTGAATTCATTAGTTATATTTCCCACCACTTCTTAATGTAGATTTTATATACAATATAAAGCTAAGGTCTTTCTCTTTATGATACATGTAAAATTGGCTGCGGATTTTTGCTGTTTTTAACACATTGCATACCATTATTCTTAAAAATGGGACAGGGCTAGTCGCGAAAGTTAGGACCTAAACGTTTTAAACTATTATAACTTTTTAATTAGGTGACGTGTTAACGTCAAATTTAAAATACAGTTTTATAATGATTGTTATTTTTTAATAATATGATCACCATGGTTAAATCAGTAAACCTCAAATTGTGGATCACGTACTAATAAAATAAAATAAAATTTGTTTAGAATCACCAAATATACACATATTTAAAAATGAAAATGATACCGAGTATGATAAAATACTAGTCAAATACTTTTTCTTGTTAAAAAAACAGCAAATATCAAACTTTGTGACATATACAATTTATTTTTTATTTTTAACACTTGACGCGGCGAAATTCGCACGACCGTTCAACACGGAATTCCTCTTCCTCGGGCCTACAATTTAAGAAATACTTATTAAAATAAAATAAAAAAAGTTTTTTTTTCAATAATGTATTTTTTAACACTTATAATATTATATATTTGACTACGAACACTTGTGGAATCAACTAAAGTGGAGAAATAATTTTGGCGGCCCGGATCGGGCAAATACCCCACAGTGCGACGTGTCCCAAAAACTTCACTTCTGACCCAAACAATTCGCACTTGTCACTTTTAGTCTTTCAAACACTAAACCTAAATGTTCGAGCTCGAATCAGCGATCGTGAACGATTAAATCGTTCAAGTACACTAGTTCAATTACCCGCGTCACCTGGCTCATTAAACGCGAAAACGTCGTGGGTGCATTGCACAATCTGACCGGCATTACGCGGAATTTATATAGGGCGAACTCTGACGAATTCTGACGTTTTTTCCCTGTCTCTCGGTGCTATTGGCACCTGCCAATATCCGCTCTGCAGGTCAAGATCCGTGAAGCTGGTCGATGACGCCGTCCATTCTCGGGAGAGGGTATGAATCTTTGAGACGGCGGTAGTCCATGCAAAAGCGGGTCGCTCCACTTTTCTTCTTCACTAATACTAGGCGATGCCCAAGGTCCGTTCAACATTCTGTCTCAACATTTTATCGATCAGCTCCTTGACCTTGCCGCGATGGTTTAACGACAATTATTTCGGTGGCAACTTTACTGGTCGTGCCATTCCCGTGTCAATGTTATACATGCAGCGCTAATAAGCCCATAGTCTTCGTCGTTCTCTGCGTAAACACTTCTGTGTCTACTTACGAAGTGGCGAAGGCGCTCGGCTTCTGCCGCCGATGAGCTCCTCCAGTCTCCCAGATAATTTGCTTCGATCGGCTCTGCAGGTGATCTTTGGCGAAGGCACGCACAATCTTAACCTCGGCGTAGTATTATAGATAGCCGCCCCTAGAGCTTTTAAAGCAAGCACTTATCTGTAATTTTTGCTACCGCAGCTTTGAGCTCTACCTCACTTCCTTGTATCTCTAGGCTGGTCTCGATCCATTCTTGGATCGGCTCGCTGGCTCTCTGAGAGTTGCCAAGTACTATCTCAAGCCCTTACATGTTTTTATCAACGCTCGTATCTCAAGGTGGATGACCGTCACACTGGCTTATCTATTGACGGTCATCGCACAACGCACGCCTCCGATCTTCCCGTTTGCGATAATAGCTACGCCCTCTTGGACATAACCTCTACCGATCTTCACGGGCGACGTTGTGCACTTCGCTGCTTCCCCTGTCAACGCGTACACTCTTCGTTTCCCGAACCGAATTCCATGTCTGGGTCGGAGATCCTTGCCGTAAAATAAAAGACGCTTTAAGCCTTCATAAACTCCGCTAACGTGTAAGCGAACGCGATCAGTTGATAAATTTTCACACGCGACGTATTGGTGAGAAATATAATAGGGTGACCATGTGAAACTACACGTTCAGTTAATTTTTCTTTTTTTAATTTAATTTGTTGAGGAAAATGTAAAATATCAATTTCATACTTATTTTATTTATTTATATACATATTTAACTCAAAAACATGAGAGCAGTTTTGGAATCACTCTACATGTTGAATATATGTTTAATATAATATTCAATAAAAATACCAATAGAATATTACAGGAATTGTTTTATTGATTACAATAGTACAAAATTCCACAACATGACAATAATTCATATTAAAAATATAACACATTATGATTTTTAATTCAATTTCCAACGTATGGTCACCCTACTCTTATTTAGTATGTATTCGCGGAAAACTGTATATGTATGCACGCATGCGTACCCGCACCCTTATTTCCAACAACGATGATGAGCGTTGACATCTTGGATGGACTATGCTGTAGAGCAGGATCGGACAGCATCATAAGATTCCCTATCGAGCTCGACGGTTTACCGTTACATTCTAATTAGAATCCACTACTATTTGCCTCTCAGCCATACACCGTGGGGGTGTTACCCTGCACTTCTAAAGAAAGATTTACCATTTTATTTTTATTATATAATAATGCTCTTTTCTTATAATAAATATAAATATTTTATTGCTTTTGGAAACAAAAATAGTAGGAATACATTTAATAATGACTATAATAATTATATTTATTTAAAATATCGTTAAAATTCTGCACAAAATTTAAAAAAATCAGATACATAAGTAGTAAAAGTATAGAATGAAGTTAGTGGTATTGTAGATTAATCAAATTTATTCATTTAACAATCCAGAACTGACGCCGATCCCCTAGAAATAAAAGTGGGAGTGGTGTCGCATGCAACGAAGAAAGAGATAAAGCATGCTTTTTCGTGTAACGGTACTTCGTCCAGATGACATGGGAATCTTATGAAGCGATCGGACAGGTCGATGGCGAAATGCGAACCCGGCGCGGCGCGTGCATGTAGGACAGCGAAGCCGCTTCGCGTTCACTCACGTAGGAAGCTAAGTAAGGAGCAATGGCGCTGCCCTTGAATGGAGAGGCCCGCGCATGCGTCTCTCAATTCATCCCTCAGGATGCAACAATATGATTCTTGAAACTTGTCTGCAACACTGCAAAACGTCATTCAAAACATGCACAGGAAAGCAAAAATTTCATTAATTGAAATGGTGCGCCTGATGCACCATCCGAGTAATATAAAGCCAAGTGCTGGTGAGTCCCACTCACCTTACGAGCGCAAATGATTAAGGACGTAATTTCAGCTTTTTCCAGAGGGGAAGGCAAAAGTTGGCTATTCAGTTATCGTTTTTTAATATTACGATTTTAGTAAAATTCATAATATTTTTCAATGAATTACATGCATTTTTCTGGCAAAATTCAAGAGGGCATTCCTGTTTAGAATCCATGTCAAAAGCAATAAAATTGTGGAAAGGCTCGGTTATCTAGCGTATATTAAAACTTGTATAACAATATTACGATTTAGTGTAAATTAGAATCGAATCAAGCTTTTGCCGTTAATTTTTGTCTTCTGAGAAGTGATAATTGTTTTTGCGCTCTCCTTTTGACCAAAATTCGGTTTGAAAATATTTTGATCAGCCCTTTTAAATTAAAAGTCCATAGTAATATCGGTAAGGATAGCTATCATATTTTTAAAACATCGTGTAATATCGAAATGCAGACATAATATGGAGCAATGTGTGAGATGCGATATTTGTCTGTACTTATTTTTCCGCTTATCTTACCCTGAGAGATGAGTTAGCTTGTTTATATTTTGGACTTGTTCTAATAAAAGTTCTTAAACCATTTGTATTATACCTTTCATTTGGTTAGGTTTGGGTTTGAACAGCAGATGGACGTTTCGTAACTGTCAAATTGAGTTTCATAAACATTTTAGAGCAGCATATTAGCACTTATCAGTTAAATTATATTTTTGCTAGTAGAAATACATATATATCTACTGGAGTAAATGTATTTGGACATTAATAGTGAAAATATAACTTTACCAAAAATTACACATTCAATGTATTTATACATCGGATGTAAATAAATAATGATAAGTATGTAAATATATATGTATATTACTATGTATAGAAAAGTTGAAATCATATAATTTTACTAGCATCTGTCAGATAATTTATATTTTCACTATTAAAAATATATATCTACTGGTAAAAACGTATTCCGATATGATTTTACTGAAAATACATGTTTTAAAGAATATTTTCGGTATAGACTCGAGACTGTCTTTTTTAAATTTTCTTTGATGGATAACCGGAGAATTTATGGTTTAGAATCAAAGACGTCATTACCGCTTTTTTTAGTGGCGTGGCAGAAGTTGGCCAGTGATCGTTTTTTTAATATTTCGATTTCATTAAGATTCATAGTATTTCATTAAATTACGTGCATTTTTCTGGACAAATTTAAAGGTAGGCAAATGCTCCCACATGCCCTCTCCAAATGACGTCCTTGATTATCTTTATTATAGTTATCTTATGTTTGTATAATCAGACATTTTTACTGGCGGACCAAATTATAAAACAATTTCGATTTCATTTAAAAAACAAGCATTATTGATACAGCTGAAATCAGTATGTAATTTTACAAATTGTCAGTAGTATATTCTAATTTTACGACATGAACTCATCAGTTTTTTATTTATTGTACAATTTACAAGTCGCTTTGTTTTACAACACGGTCTGCGATTCTTCTGGCTGCTTGTTTCATTTCAATAATATTTATTTGTATATTTTCAGGGCTTCCACTTTCCACTGTTCGTTGTGCTGTATCATCTAATTGTCAAGTTCACCCTCTCGGCGATCATCAGAGGAATATTATTCTTGTACACGGGCACGATGCGAGTTTCTTTGCCTTTTTTCTCGCTGTTAAAGAATGTCGCACCTACGGGGATCGCCAGCGGAATCGACGTTGGATTCTCCAACTGGGCGCTAGAGCTCGTGACGGTGTCACTTTACACGATGACAAAATCAACAACGATAATATTCATCCTTTTGTTCGCTATACTCTTTGGTCTTGAAAAAAAGGTATTTATTATTATTATTTGTTAAGCTCTCCTCTACCATACTCATTACTAAAGATTTCCTCTTACATCGCTTCCTTCCTCATTTATCTTGTTCACTACTGTATTAAATAAAGAAATAATGCTCTTTGCAAATCACTATCGGAGCATTTTCATTTCATGTTTTAATTCTCGATCTTGATCCACGACAACACTTCTACAAATTTTACTTTGTCTTAACTGATATGAAGCATGAGTCATATCTGTGAGCATCTATGCTTCTTCTCCATAAGGAGGTCAGGTAACACACAACACCTTACAATTTTCATTATCGAAAGCAAGATCAAGTTGTTTACGCTAAGAACATTTCTCATTCATTGTCCCGGCTTTCTTGATCCTTAATTTTATCTGTGGTCTCAGTCTTCGTCTATGTATTATATTTTCTAATGGAACTAATGATACTAAATTTTGCGATGGCAGTATTTTTTTTATTAATAAGTATTAGCAATCTCTCTCGATTATTTGCTATTAGTACCTTATCAAAAATTCAATATTAAATTTTAACATTGTGAGGTGAAAAATTATTTTAAAATAGTATATTACCACTAATTACGTAAAATATTTTATTTTTCTTGCCTTTAGCCTTCAATACTGCTAAGTCATTATTTACTCATTAAGTTGTGCAACCAATTTTTTTTCTTAATTATGACCCAAAGATATTCTATCGGTTTAATTAAGATTTTTTTCCACAATATTCTGAAATATTTTAATAAAGTATTAATATTTATTTTTCAATTTCATCTTTAATGGATTGCTCAAATTGATAAAAAATACTATTTTGACACAATGACAGGGTGCAGAAACATCCATGAAGTTGTGTAGTGATTATTACATTAGAAGCAAAACAAGTCAATAAACATGTTTTCAATCTTTAATGTTCTTTATTGAGAAATCAATACTATTCCAGTATCATCGTTATTATTTTTAATTATTAATTTTATCCTGGCAAACAATATTGACATGTGTTTTTAGACATTTGATAGTTTTTATTAAAAGTGCGTGCACGCAAACCCAAACGAAGTACAAAGTTACAATGTTATGTGTATTTAAAGCTGTACTTTTAACAATAGCTTCAAAAAGACGCATATTTGCGTCATTGGCTCTCGATGATATTTTTTTTAAAATGACGCCTTCAAAGTGTATTGCTGCAGTTATAAAATATAGCAGTTTTAAAGGCATACGTAAAAAATTGGTGTTGAGGTTTCCTGGACCTAAAATATTTTTGAAGTCCCCTCTGCGATAAATATTGAAATCTACTTACTATCTTCCATGTAAAATCATTGTTATTTCTGTTACTGTAGTCGTGCTCGCTTGTCGCCATCGTCGTCACCATCAGCGCCGGCTTGACAATGTTCACATACAAAGCCACTCAATTTGACATGCTCGGCTTCGTTCTATTACTCCTAGCGTCGCTGGCCAGCGGTCTACGATGGACGTTCGCTCAAGTGCTAATGCAAAAGTCGAAACTGGGCCTTAACAACCCCATCGATATTGTGTACTACGTACAGCCTTGGATGTTACTTTCTGTTTTGCCGTTTGCAGTTATATTTGAAGGTATACTTAATAATTGTAAAAATAAATTATGTGATCCGCTGCGAATTTTTTATATAAGATGACTCCGGAATTCATCGTCTTGTATATAGCAAGCCATATTTTTTCGTATGGAATTATGTAAAGTAATCACTCTTGTTCTAATATTTAAAAAAATGAAGAGTTGCATTTACTGCGAGTCATCTCTTAATCTTTAATATTCTTCACTTTATACTGTGAGCCTAAATTGATAGGTTGTTTCTCAAGAACACAACAATTTATTGTATTTCTCTTCACATTAGTTTGCGCTCATAGTCTAAAACTTTGAACTGCGATAATTTATTATGTATTGTCTTCAATTTCCCATGGCTTATCAGTTATAATGTACAATACTTTTGCATTTTTTTGCCACACATATAAAATAACTTGATTTATATGTATGTATTTATTTTTCCTGTAAGGTCTTGTGTTTTAGATATCATTGATTATGTAAATAATTTAATTGAAAATATTCTATGCATTAATTTTAAATGCGACAATAATAAGAAAAAAATAATGATATTATAATATAATAAAGACACTATTATGTTTTTAGATACATTTGCGATCATACTAAATAATTTTATTGAAAGTGTTAAAAAAAATTGCCAAAAGATCACATTTTATACTCATATATAAAATTACTCTTTATTTTTTTCTCAAATTTGTTTTTAAAAGTTTTTGCGCATTTTTTTATTTTCCTTTTAACCCTTTACGTGCGGAATTAAATTTCAAAAAAGTAAGGAAATGCGTCAATTATCCACTAAAAAAAATACATATATAATTGTGATTTTTTTATATGCTTATAGTCATTCTCTGCTGCATCTTTATACACCTTCAGAATTTAATTTAAAAAAGTAAAAAGGATAGAATGAGGGGAAAAGGAAAAAAATATATAAATGTTTTTGACAATCATTTAATAAAAAATAATTAATAAAGAACATTATAAAAAAAATAATGAAATAATTTTCATGGTTTTATCTGGAAAAATATAATATTAGAAATGTTTTTTTTTTGTATGTGGAGCGTGGGATAAATCCGCATCTCGCACGGTGATTCGGATTTATCCACATCTTGCATCTAAAGGTTAAAGGACGATTATTTATTACTGAGCAATGTATATAATTTGCGATTTATGCATATTTTTTATTTTATTGTATGCATGTTGAATTTTTTTATATATACAAATATGATAATCGCTATTTATTTTAATTAATAATCACGTAAAATTGTTGTGATGATCGATCGGAATTATAATTATAATAATTACTAATTCTACTGTAATAGAAATTAAAAAATAATAGAGTTCATATGGGATTCAAATCTAGTATAGATCTATTAATCATCCCGATATTCTTACGTGAGTCTAGGAAAAGCTATGAAACTTTAATCTGTGATGTTCATTAAAAATTATAATGCGAATGGATGTCTTATTATTCGAATTTTGTAGGCCTAAAATTGATCAATAGCATAATGTCTGTGACCGAAGAAAACATTGCACCGATCGTCTTCAAGGTATCGTTCGGAGCATTCTTAGCATTCGCGATGGAGTTGAGCGAATATCTGGTCGTCACGTACACTTCGAGTCTGACTCTCTCCGTTGCCGGAATATTCAAAGTAATATAATATAATTTATCTTAATAGATAATAATATATGCAACTAATTGGTTGGGTTATTTCAGGAGATCGTGATATTGATACTGGCCGTCGAACTGACCGGCGATCAGATCAGTCAGATAAACGTACTCGGCTTAGTCCTGTGTCTTGTGGGCATATCCGGTCACATAGTTCACAAGATTTTGAATAGCAACAACCAGCATCATTCGACGACCGTGAACTATGCGCCCAAGTTTTTGGACAACTACATCGTGCAAGAGTCACTGGATAGGATGAAAGGTTTCGAAGACCGAGACTTATCCGTATTCCGGCGGAACGCAAGAAAGGAACACTTTTTACCATTGCTGACTGCCGATAATGATAACAAGGGAAAATCCTGTGATAGAGAAGACGATCAGTCCGAGGCGAGCGAAGCCGAGTCGGATAGCATCATCTTCGACGTGATGCAGCGGAGAGAGTCTAGTAGATAAACCGCAAAATGCATTTATATATTGCACAGTGGGGGTAAAACATTATCATCGAAATATACGAGGGCTAAGATTAAAAATACAAAAGACATAAATGTTCTACGTAATCTCAATGGTGCTCGATACAAATTTTCCAGTTTTTAAAATGCTGCAATGGACTCTGATATCAGAACGAGCACTGTTACGTAACTTTCTAGTACACTCTTACACTTGCTAGAGTGATAGACATGCATTGCCATATTGATGAGTTTTGCTATTAAAAAAGATGATTGTTCCAAATGCAGTTATTATTTTAAGCTACTGCTGTGCATGCCTAATTCGTATTACTTGTATTGTATTAATTAGATTCACCCTCGTAAAATCAGTTTTTTATACTAGTTTATTTTATTTACATCTTATTGTACGATATGTATTTACATGCATTTATATTACAGGGTGACTAAAGATGCATTTAATTATTAACCTTCTTTATGAAAATAACTCTTTTGTTGCCAAGCCCTTTGAATATATGTTCAGGAAAAAATGTTATTTGCACGTGAATCAAATAATATTTTCCCTACAGACCATTAGAAATGTATCCCATTCAATTTAATCACAGCTGCAAAGCATATCAGTGCATTGTTGTAAAAAGAACAGCTTTAATTTATTTTTAAGACAACACAGGAATGTAAGTCGTTATATGCGTCTCTGATATCTATATAATATTAATAATTAACATGGTTTTGGTAATAGTAATTAATCTTCACTTATATATTTACCGATAATGGTCACTACTTAATTGGTATTTAATATGTTTTCCCAGACATTGCTATTTATTTGCACTGTTATCTCATCTGACCCTATTTACCAACTGTTCCTATCATCATGCACTGTCTCGTTATTTTTTGTAAAATGGTCGTACGCATTAAACGAGAGTAAAAAGTTATTCTCTCGTTAGAAAAAGTGCATGCCCTTAAATGAGGATTACGTTGAGAAAATTCTTAGAACTTTGTAATATCTTGTCGATAATGAAAAATGTCCTGGGCTGGGCAGGGATAATAGTCTGAACCGCTGAAGAGGTTGTGGAAATATAATAATAATATATGTATTATTATTATTATATTAATTTTAATATTTTATGATTTTTTTGTTTGCTTCTTTATATGTATTTATTTTAATTACATATTTTTTTGTGTATTCAAATAATACAATTATTGTTTTCGATCAATGTGACGCATTGGGGGTAGCCTGTTAAATTACGATGTTAATTTAATTTAAATAAATAAATAATAATACGAGTGCAATAT
Source organism: Plectrocnemia conspersa (assembly GCF_051122295.1). Classification (NCBI taxonomy): domain Eukaryota; kingdom Metazoa; phylum Arthropoda; class Insecta; order Trichoptera; family Polycentropodidae; genus Plectrocnemia; species Plectrocnemia conspersa. Next base: position 1,331,898 of record NW_028277170.1, on the reverse strand, counting down.
TATGAGTAGATCGACAGTTTGCACCAATTTTTTTGATTCACATTAACATATGCAATCCGACTTGGAAGAACTTTCAGTTATTTATTTTAATTATATTGTTGCATTTGCTTTTTTTTATTGCAATTTTATGTTCTTTATTTTCTTTTACTCTTTGACCGTGGATGACACCTATAAGAAGTCATCAAGAAAATCGCCACTTTAAGCCATGTAATATGTTTTTTTTTTGTATAATTTAAGGTTGAAAAACACTTTAATTTATTGAAATCGTGATGAAAGAGTTAATTTAACTTCATAATTCCATTGTTCGTCTAAATTTTTTTTAATTATATATGTATGCATACAATATATTTTTATTATTACACAATAATTTTAAGTTTTGTTTTAATGTGTGTTTAAAATTATAATTACCACTTTAGCCAAAGTGTCTAAAGTTCCCTATTTAAAATCTATAATATATCGTTAGTGCTGCATAACCGCTGGACTACAAATGACTGAGCTTTACAGGAGGTAAAAAAAACTTCATAAGTATTATATTTTGAAAGCTGTATAAGTCTAGTAAAATTAATATAATGCTTATAGATCATCCTCCATCCTCCTATCCTATCCTCCAACTGAATACATAATGACAGAGACTGGTAAATGACGGGACATGGTGGGTTTCCAGTTGGGTAGCCATCGATCAATTTGATTGTCTTAAAACAGTTCCGCGGTATTCCCAGCAAACAACAAGTCATCACATACACCGTGCCCTTGTCGCAAAGCAAATACAGCCTTCCTATTGATCAATTCAAAAATATATCTTTGCGAAAATGCGTCAATGGCACAGAGCGTGCTGGCGCGAAATCTCAAATTTGCTATTCTTGTAGTTCCTCGGAATTGCAAGTAGTAGATCAGCGGTTATGCAGTATCACCGATAATATAGTGTTTTTCAAAGTAATGGGTTTCACGATAAAATGAATTCGGGAAATGTTGAACAAATATTGCCCTCCTTATATTTTTATTTCTATGACTGTCATAAATAAAAAAGTTAAAGGACTGATAATATTTTATTCCTGTGAAATCATATTGAGTAGTATTTCGGATGAATATGTTTTGTGGAAAATTTTTATAAATATAAAGACCCTACGCTAGAACAAAATACCTTTTTTTTGTCGAAATTCAAATTTAATTTTCACAACACTAAGTTTCCTGTGCCTTTTATAAAGCAAGTGAATAACATGTTAACTCCATTTTTCTATAATTTATTGAGAGATTATATAGTTAAAATATTCTTCCCATAATTGCGTTCTGTGCGGCATGAACATATTTATATTATTTTATTTTACAGGGTGTGTCATAAGCATATTTAAGATTAAAATTATTTATGGTCTTTTCAATTTAAGAAATTAAAAATATATTAAATATTTATCTAAAATATTTTTGTCAAACATCAAATAAAAAATATTTTTTAAATATAAAAAACGTATCGTATCCATATGTTATTTCAACATTCTAATCATTATTAAAATGATTTTTGCTTTAAGATCTTCATATGATATAATATTAAGATATTATAAATATTCTTATTCAAAAATATTGACCAAACAATAAAATGGAATATTTTCATTCAACTATTCAATATGATTTTACCATGGAAAGTGGTAGTGTTAACCTTTATAAAGATTGTAAGTATGCATATTATAATATATCAATTCATATTCCATATTTTAACGTTTCAAATAATTGTTTATCCTGTTTATGTACAAATATATTTGTGTCAGTGTTTTTTTTGTTCATAAGTTATATTTGTGTCAGTGTTTTTTTGTTCATAAGTTATATGAAATTTGTATTATTATCATTTTGTAATATATATATTTATAGATTCGCAAGTAAATATTATTTAAATCTCAGAATTCATATTGATGATAACTTACTGTTCGATATTTCGACTGTGATATCCATGATAACGATTCAGCAACTAGCTGAATCATCACCGTGGCTAAAGTATCACAGCCGAAATATTGAACAGTAAGTTCTCATTGCGACGAATCCTGAGATTTAAATAATACAGGCGACCCTCGATAGAAACATCAGAAATTGTATTTTAAAATATTTATTTATCAATATACATACATAATTAAGTTAATAAAGCGTGTTAAGTGTTTTCCTCATATATTATACTTGTTCTTTATATATAGTCAAAAATTTGTCAAGATGCATGAAGAATTCATTCATATTTTGATATTCAAAGTCTTGACGAGTTTATCAGCTTCTTCTTCCTCACTTTCAGTGTATTTCATTTAACTCTTGTTGCTCAATTAAGTATTTATTTGACAGAGGTACTGAGTGAGATTCAATCAACTCGTTAACATCTTCATTGTTGACATCCAAGTTTAGTTCATTTATTAGGCTAACTATTTCATCTGTGATAGTTTCTGGAGCTTCTTAAAAATGAATAAAATCACTCATTTGTGGGCATAATTGTTTCCAGGAACCTTTCATTGTTGACTCCTTCATTTCAGCCAAGTCTCCTATATTGTTTATTGCGTTCCATATATTATAGTTCATCCAAAAATATCTTAATGCATATATTCCCTGTCAGTTGGTTTGATGGCCTAATTCATTATTTTCTTCCTATAATATCGTTTATTTTAGCATTATTGACAAATAATTTTAAAAATGTGCAAAAGTAGAATTTTCGAAAGTCGAGGGCCGCTTGTATACATACATATATAATTTGTATCAGTGTGTTTTTTATTCATAAGGTTTGTGAAATTTATATTATTATTATTACTTTGTATATATATATATTTATATGTTATTATGTGTGTATGTTAATGTTTGATTTTTTACGGAATTCAATACGTCGCTTAGCTTTATAAGATGAGAGGACTAGCGTATCACGATTTTTCTTCCTCTCGTCTCTTGCTGACGTTTTTGAGTCTGCGGTAATGACCCCAACATCAGAGGTCGAAGCGTTGGCAAAAAAGGCGCGATATGCAAACTCTCAACTCAAAAATCTAAGTAACGTGTTAAATTCCATCAAACATCAACATACGTAAACACATTAATCTAAAAAATAATATGTATGTACATATCATACATATGTTTTTTTAGAGATTCGCGTGTATTAATATTATTTAAATCTCATGATTCATAGCGATGAGAACTTACTGTTAAATATTTCGTCTGTGATACCCACGGTAACGATTCAGCAACACTAGCTGAATCGCTAACGTATCACAGCCAAAATATCAAACAGTACGTTCTCATCGCGACGAATCCAAAGATTAAAATTTTATATATATATAATATAAGTATTTTTCCATTTTTGTGAGTTATGTGTAAAAGTTAATAATTTTGTATACGTCAAAAATACATTTCAAATAAGAACCAGTAATAATTTTATAATATTGTAAATAAAAACGTGGTTCTTTTGTATTTATAAAAAATTTGTGATATTTTTATTTATAAATTTTATTTGACAAATTATTTTAATATAATAAATTTATTTTTAAAATATACCTCTATGATTTTATCAATCGATTATAAAAATATAATTGGGGCTCGCTAACTCTGACACCGAATCTAGGTTTATCGGCAACTTTATTGCGCTTATATGCTCGCTTTTTTCGCTTTTCCTTCATAATCTGGCATTTTTTTATCCTTCTGTAATCGGTATATTTCTTAAAAATTCTACCTAATGCGACATTATAAATTATTAAGTTTTATTCGACTGCTCTAGTTAAAAAAATCGGGCTACTGTTAGTGATGGGCAAAATTGAGAAAAAACCGGGAACTTTGGAAATTCATAGGTCTGTGGCGGCGTTCTGACAGTTCCCAGTGTTGCCACACCACAGCTCAACTTGAGAAGCGGGTGGTTTTTAACAACTGGCATTACTATATTTTTTTATATTTAGCAATCAATCGGAGTAATGATAAGTATATCGAACTTATATCCATATTGTGTGCTTTAGAGCGTAAACCTAAACTTGCCATCTCTTTCTCAATTACGAATAATGATGAAATGGATAGCTTTCGCACTGACTGTGTTAACGCAAATATAGTATAGCTACTGTGTTGAAATGGTAAAGTATATTGATGCTCTAAATAGTAAATATTTACAATAACAAATGGGCGTAAATCAGTGTACGATACGTCTTCCAATTTTTACACACATATGAGTCATAAGAAGAAAGTTGTATATGACGCTCGAAAATACGATTGTGTGGTGTTTTTGTTTTTACATGCGCTGCAATAGCAGTTCTTATCGAGAAACTGCAGCGTATCGGCATTCTTTGGCGAGTCTGGCAGAGGTCGATAACAATATTATTTAAAAAATATAATTAAAAAAATTTCAAAAATAAATATAGTAGTTTTTATATATTGTAATACAAATTACATACATATAATAAATATAAATTTACATACATAAAACATACATTTTCAGAACATTTACATATTTTAAAATACAATTAATTACATTTTAAACATTCAAAATAAAATCACGGTCAAGCTGGAAGTAAAAATGCTTCATTTTTATGTCATATATTTGTGAAAATCTACAAAAAAATATTAAACAAACAATTGAAGCGTTCTGGTCGTGATAGTAGCTTCTTTTTTTCGGTTACGTTAGTTGATGATTTGTAGGAGAAATTCACAAAAAATGATAAGAGAAAAGTTTTGTCACCATTTTAATAACGAGAGAATATTGGATATTCGCAAGAATTAATAATAAATATTTTACTGTATTCATTTACTAGGTTATGTTGTATTCGTTTTAATAAATGCTTTAAGCGTTTTTATTTGAAAATAACATAGTCCGGTTCATCAGTCCGTCATTTAACGCGTTACTCGTTCAGTCTGGCGACAATCGGACCACAATTATGGACTGAACTGACGGCAGACTGAACGTGTAACCTACGTCTAACGCGTTGAATGACGGACTGATGAACCGGACTGACAGATATTTAAATATTTTGATAATTTTCGTCAGTCTGGTGCGGACTGATCGTGTAATGCATTCCTACAGTCACCGCTCGGACAGCGAACGCTAACGCTACCACGTCGACATCAACTACGCAGCCGTTTGAGGCAGAGAAAGATTTTTTATTTACATTAAAATCATTGCATATTCTCTAGGATAAAACCCATAAGAATTGCGTTAATAAATATAAGAGAAATGAAGCTTTGGAAAGGTTGTTGATAATTTATAAAAAAATTAAGCCTCTGGCCACCATCGACGATAATAAAAAAATAAGCACATTAAGACCAAATAACGGCCGAGAATTAAAAAAAGAATAACGTCTCGAAGATCAGGGGCCGGGGCAGTTTTATACTCCGAAGAGTTGGAATTTTCAATATCTTCGTATTTTAGACAAATTCGAGCGATCCCGAGTATGTTATTTTCAAATAAAAACGCTTAAAATATTTAATGCATTTATTAGAACGAATACAACATAACCTAATAAATGAATACACTCAAATATTTTTTATTAATTCTTGCGAATATCCAATATACCTTCATTATTGAATTTGAATTTTCTCTTATCATTTTTACATCTTTTGGTGAATTTCGAGTGCTAATGGACTCCAAATCAAGTAATTCATTTCCATCTTGTTTTGTGATTTTACAATTCGATGCCAAATAAAAATTTACTGTTTTCCTAGATGTACTACTGCGTTATAATATCTCTCTATTTTTATTAACTCGTTCATTATATTAGCTTTAAGTTGAGCGTCAACCATCACTTCTATTCGTTGTTTTCCAAACATTTTAGGGGAAAAAAATTACCGAACGTGACTGTGATCTTTTTTCAGTGCTGCTATCAAATGTTTAAGGTCAGCAAAACCAGTTTTATTCCACACGTTACTTTCTTTGGGGAACAATAAACATGACCAACAGAACATTTGGATCAAGCTTCAGCTTTTTTTGAAAATGAAAAATGTCTTTATACTCACATTTTTTGTCTTTATGATTCATAGATAAATTTGGAAGAGGCGGGCGTGTTGAATATAAAAATGTAGGTAAAAGGAATGAATAGTGAGGAATAATAATTTTATGAGCATGTTTTATTTATGTTATTAATAATTAAAATTAATACATTTTGGTATCTTTGAATCAATCTAACATTAGTTTTTTTTTCTAAAATATAAAAAATATTTTTTTTCAACAACAACTTGTCGTTAGAATGATAAAAGTACTCTTACAAATTTATATTTGAAGATCATGTTTGAATTTAATTCTGTATTTTATTGCTATAATATTTGTACACAGTAGCCATAAAATTAGTATAAAAAATTCACGTCAATGCCTCTATTGCTATTACAAGTCGTGCAAGCTTACATATTAAAAAGATATTGCAAACATCACAACAAACTTATTTCGATAGCATTAAAATGAGTTGATAAACATAATTTAAAAACAATTATAACCTAACATGGATTTTATATAACATGTGCAAGCAGTACTGTAAAAAATGAGTAATACACACATGAAAATTCTATTAAAACTATGATCCATTTAAAACTACTCATTACTTTGCAGAGTTACGATCTTCATAATAATAATTATTCAGATAATCAGACTACGGAACAAAGAGTAACTACTATTATTTATCAAAAAGAAGTTGCGATTATTAGTCTTTGCTAGTAATAATTTATATTATATAATTTGTACAACTATGAATAATAACAGTGAAAGTTAATTTTAAATAGTAACATAGATTAAAATAAAATGTTTCACATGTGACAAGCTACAGTCAGGTAAGCCTGAATATATCATTATTGATACACGTTTATTCATTAATATAAAATTAACGAAGTCCTTTTATGTAAATTTAAAAAGTATTTTTATTGCTTTCCGTTAACTTATATGTGCGAATTTGATTGTTGGCATTATTGCTATGGTCACCACATAGGAAGGGTTACAAATGTAATTCTTAAACATTAAAAAAATGTATATGAATGTGTACAATGTAATCAATATGTTAAAATCTATATCACAACACTCTCGTAATTGAATTGTGATTTACACCTTGCTGTTAAAGGATATAGTAAAACAAAAAAGGAACTCAAAATCTTAACTCGTAAAAAAACTTCAACTAAGACTAACCGCAAATTAAATTAATAATCAACCGAATCAACGCCCAATAGACTAGAGACGTTCAAGCTTTCAAAACGGTAAGATTCTGGGTCTAAAAATATTTTTACTATTGCATATGAGATGATTGTATACTTTTTATAAATCAATACATAAAGACTAGATAAATACAAAATATTTATATAAAAAATCGTTTCCGCTATTACTAACACTACTTAAGAAATTATCACATATTCGCAAATTAATAAAAAAAATGATTTTCATACGCCAAATTATTTAGTAAACCCTCAAACGCTTATTACTTATACAATATTATTGCAATGCATTTAATAACACTATTAATATTAGGGCATTATGAGTTTTTCTATGAGCTTTTTAAAACCAAACTAAATAGTCTATTTAAATCGTTGATTTTAGGGGAAAGAGAGGTGTGGTTTTAAAGAATATTTCTCTCAAATTTATTAAGGGAATTGTAAAAAAATTTTTTTTGACAATTTCTCAAGCATTATTAAATTCCACATTAAGTAAATATTTGGGCATTTTAATTTAGATTTATAAAATTTCACAACCGTTCTAAAAAAAAAATATTTTTACTAAGACGTCGTTGAGGGTCTCATCAAAAAAATGTGATTGTCTCGAAAAAAAATCATTGCCATTGATTGCATAGGAATTTACTTGGCTTTGCCGCATTTTTTATTAGCGAGCGTATTGATACGTTCCAAGAGTTTAGAAAGAATGCGTTCTAGTTCATCTATAGAATGCATGTAGAGCAATTTACACTTGTCGATCTGTGTCTGATTTGACGATAGGAATTCGGCCGCATGTGTCAAACAGAACACGCTATTGTCTGTGTCGTTATAGAGCTGCAACAAATACAATATTAGAACTCGTGAAGCAAAAGGTTTTGTAATGAAAATAAAAAATTAAAATACCATGGACAAAGAGAGGCTGCTTCGACACCGATGACACTCTTCCACTTCGTCCTGACGCTTAGCTACTTTTTTGCGTCCGATAAATATATTCTGCGTTCTCTCCGATATCTGCAACATTTAAAAATATTAGTTATACTATTTTAACTAATGCATAAATGCAATTTTTTTATAGCGATTTCTAATAGCAAAAATTCAACATAATTCTTGAGGTTAACTATAAACTCCGTACTCTGCGAATCGTATCCCAACGCTCCTAAAAGAAAGGCGCTGAGGTATAAGAACGGATAATAACCAAATGCCCTTTTGTCGACAATCGGCCGCCGTATTCTACAAGCTGTCTACGATCGCTCAAATTACTTGAGAATAGCCGAGTTAAATCATCCGAGCAAACGAGGTTCGACAATTTTTTTAATAATAATAACCCATGACACCTTATCGAAGGCCTCCTCCAAATCTGTATATACGACGTCTACTTAAATTCTCACATCGAGAGATTTTGTCACCGTTTTGGTGAAAGACAGAAGGTTAGTAACAATGGAACGGACGGGACGAAACGTCCAACAAAACTTACCGAAAGTGATTAGACATATATATAGATAATTATTTCAAACCGGAGCTGACTGCGACTGGTCTTTAGTTCTTTATACATAATTTGTGCATTTCCATAGATCAGGAAATTATGATGTCTTGAGAATTATATCAAAAATACGTTTTAGAGGAGCAGCAAGACTGACTTTGCAACCCTTCAAAATTAAATCAGGAATCAAATCAGGCCCAGAAGAACCTGTCTTCAATATTTAAACATTACAATCTGATTTTTTATTTTAAATACCGTCTATATGTATTCTAAGTAAATAAAATGAGTAGAATCGCACCTTCAGTCCCATGTTGAATAAGACTTCTCGGTTTTGTTTCTCCATTTGTATGACTTTGTTCAATGCCGGGAGCACTTTCATCAGTACGTGATAAGGAGTGCGAACGTCTTCCGAGATAGCTACAATTAATCTCTCCAAAGAAAACATGGATGGCTCGCAACTGTTCCTTATATCCTGAAAAATCATATAAGCATTAACAAAATATAAATGAAACAGCTCATATATGTCAAATCCATACTTACAACAAAATCTTGTTGTGCTGTGTCTAACCAACTATTTAAAGCGAAGTATACGCTTTCGGAAACACTATATCCGGTACAGATGCTCGATGTGAAAGCCTTGGGGAAGACCAGAATGAACTCTCCCGGGTTTTGTATGGTTCGGCATAAAGATACTCCATGATTGGTGAGCACGGTCGGAGGTACCATTGTGGTATCTGACAACAGCCAAATGGTCTTTTTCTGACAGTAGCTCGGTACGATATTCGAGAGTGTCTCTTTAAACTTGGTGCTTTGGCTATCGGGCACGCCGTACCATATCTTCGGCGCACCGTCGTGCAGATACTCGATCCAAGGAAGGCCGTGAGGATCGCGATACCAACAACAAGTGCTGAATAGCATCCCGACGTGTATAGTCGGAACTGTAACGCCCATGATCGGGCCAATAGACCTCAGCACGGATCCACTATTGTTGGTCAAGACCTTCAGGTTCCACGGGTGCTTGGCAATAGGACTGCTTTTAGTCTTGGCGTTTGGAAAGCCGTATCCCCAAACGCTGGAGTCAATCGAACCGGTGCTCACGCAAACGTGGCTATCTTGAGCTGTTACATACTTCCAAAACTTTGTTTCCACCTAAAACGTCAAAGGATAAAGCTCAGAACTATGTCAAAGTGGCTTAAATGCCATAATCAATTTATTAAATCAATACCTCTTCAGGCTGCGGCTGTTGAACCTTTCCAAAGTGTAGTGTCATGGTGTTTTTTGCCGTTCTCATAAACGAACAGAGCGTGATGGACTTTCCGCGCGTAATACACTCCTCTATATCTTCAGTTATGTCATATTCACACTCTTCGTTATCCGATCCGGAAAGGAAATTTATGGGATTGGCTGCACGAGCCATCATTCTCTTTTGTCTCTTCTCCCAATCCAGATCAACGGATTCAAACAACTTTTTTCTCTCGTCTGCAAAGTCGTACGTTAAAACAAATGATAGTTTTTTATTGATGTCTTTTATTTAAATTACTTACCAGTTGATAAAGTGTCATATGGCAGTAAATATTTACAATAGATTTCGTCTAGTCGTATATCCATGTAATGGACATTCGAGGGAAGACACATTTCATCAGCGACTCTATGCCACATTTTCTTCTCCAGTACCTTATTCAGGCCACCCATGTTTTGAACGATATGATAAAGCTTCGGTAGATCCACTTCGATTCCGCTCAACTGTAAAAACGTGAATTGAAAAAGTCATTAAAACGGATGAATTATATTTTAAGACTACTGATTACTAACCGTCGGCGGTTGCTTGAACATGACGCTTTGAGTGGCCAAGTATTTTTTAATGGCGCACATCTCACGCGACGACGGGCCCCATCTGTACAGCATTCTATGCAGGTATTGATTATGGGGAGTGAAACGCATATCGTCTGATATTTTACACTCAGGCCTGAAGCTGGGCGGTGGTATTATACGGCACAATCCGTACTTGGATGCTATGGGACTGATTTTCTCAATGAATTCTAGCGGATCCTATAAATTAAAAAAATATTAATTTTAAAATGGCAATAAAATGTTAACAATTTTACCCAAGTTTTTTGAATCTGCGTTTTTTAGACAAAATTGTGATGAATATTTTACAGTTAATAGTGGATTTTATTCAATACGTTGCAAATAATTTCTTTTATGTACATGTATTATTATTTGCCAATGATTTAAAACTATATCGATTGATATAATTTTAAACCTCTTGATTATATCCTTATTTATATGGAATAGCTTAATCTGTAGCGTCTCAAACTAGTAACTCTGACGTTGTGGGTAGGGATAATAATACCAGCATTAGGGCAAAAATTGCCCTTCGGTATTACCAGTATTACAAAATGAAATACCAGTAGTACCAAAAATATTTTTTTATGTTATTTTGAAATCGATATTTTTGTACGATATGCGAGTCGTGGCCAAATAAAAGGGATACTATTACTTTATCTCAGGTAAGTCTAACGATACTTAGCAGTTCCCAATAATTCTGTTATGTAACATAAATGACCGCGCCCTATTTTTATGATAAGGATGGCTGGCGAAGTGAAAACAAAAGCAGCTATTTCATAAACAATTTGTACATTTTTATCTGCATTCAGACATGTTTTCACCCAAATTGTTCACGGAATATGCTTCACTAAACATAGGTGTTAAATATTAGTAATAAGCAAGTCTCAATAATTTTGTTTAACATTAGATTTTTTGGTATAATTGGTGTCATTAAACATAAGTATAAAGTGACCAGATTTTCAAAAATTAAAATAGTGCTTATAGTGCTGCGTGAAATACTGTCTGATATAAATCAAATCAGAAACTTGTCAATTTGACGGGTTCCGTAAATCTAGTATTCTCTCACACATATTAGAAAATTTCGAATTGGCGCGCAGTGAAAAGGTTAAAAAAAACCGGCCCAGCTGTAGTGACATCAATTGGTTATAAATTATATTACACAATTATTAATATCACCAATTCCCAGACTTACAGTTTGATGGTTAATTCTTACTTGTAGGTATTCATTGTATCTGATTGATTAACTCAGTAACGCATTGGGCAAAATTTAATAAAAATATATTCTACAAATAAACATTTATATTATAAAATGTATATTTTTTGTTCCTGTAAAAGCTTAATAAATAAATAATATTTATTACAAAAGCTTAAGAAGCACTGTTTTGACACAATGTATGATTTATATACCAAATGATATACATCTAAATAGGAATATTTTATTTTTATTTAGTTTAATTTGATTCTATTGTTTTTTCAGTATATACCCATGTATTTGATTGTAATTTACTGATTTTAATTAATAATAAAGTTTGAGCACCACCGCTTGGATGTATTCAAATAAAATATCACGCAAATATCAAATATCTTGAGCCGTAATATGCCTGCGTTTGTTTATAAAATAAACTTCCAGTATCATGTAAACATTCTATTTATAAAATCCACTTACGGCACGTGTTTACATATGTAACGATGACAACTTTAAAGCGGATCTTCCTATTGGATCAGTTATGATTATGCAATATTCAATATTAGCGTTTATATATTTCGACTCTAGAGTTCAGTCCCTAAAAATGTTCATTAGCGGTAACATGTCCTTATTCGGAGTACAAATCGAACCAACCATGAAGAAAAGTGCTATGAAGGAAGAAGGCGTACTACAGATTTTATATGCTTATGACTCGAGGTAAGTACATAATAATATTTATTATTCTTTTTTTCAAACCTGTACCTAATTAAAGTTAAATAATAAAATTATTAATATATAACTTTAATGTCCATCGAACCACATGTTGAGAATCGATGAAAAGTAGCAGGAGAGGCAGTGATATATTTAAAACTTTTCCCAAAATATATTAATTTAAATAAATTTGAGGTGGATAGGTAAAATTAAAATAAATTATTTAAAAGGATAAAAACACTGACCTGAAACTCTTTTTCGGTCGGTTGAAAGATCGGCGCTTCGACGATGCGAGCCGCATCTTCCGGCTGCGGAAATGACGTATTGTTTTTTTGGCTGATCGGTTCGGTAGCATCGCTAGATTTTCTCGAATTGCGGCCAGTCACCGAGCAAGACGACTGAGAACTGCAAGTGCTTGATTTGCTGCTCATCAAGTTCATGCCGATAGGTGGCATTGCGACGTTCTGAGCCTTTCCTTTGACAGTCATCGTGTTTTGCTGTTGAATCGTCTTTGGATTCGCCGTGGACAGTCCTACCTTTTGAATGGATGAAACGACGTCCGCCGATTTCGGTCCACTCATTATCGAATCACCGTGTATAGTTGCATTGGGAAAAGCTTCACGGACGCTTCTTACAATATCCAGCATTGGACCGGTCTGCTGCTTTGCAGCGTTCTTCTTCATATCTTTATTGATCTGCGACTTCCTCACCAACTTGGCTCTCATGATCACTCTCTGCTGCATGCCGTTGGGCCCTTGTGTGTCCATCTTGACAGCTACGCCTTCGATCAGATGATTGCTCATATCTACACCGCTCTTGGACACACCTTGCAACGGTATATAGAACAGATGATCTTCGGACTCTTTCTTCTTCGCTAGTACATCTTTAGACAGATCTTTTTTCGGGTCGTCCTTACGTTTCAAGGTGTTGTTGAGTGAGAAATTAAGATTTTGCGGCTTAGATAGAATATTTTCAAAAGATATGGCCGGTTTCGTGGCTTCCGGTGTTAGATTAGGTTTCTTTGCTTCCGGTTGGACGGAAGTAGCGACTGGTAGATGGGAACCGAAATGTTTAAGTTGCGGGTTCTCGTTGGCGAGTTGCATTGAAGGCATGAACTTTCCGCAGAGGCCGGACATCTTCTTCTCTGGACTATTAGACAAACATATGTACTCCCTGTTTTCGAACATCTCCAACTTTTCCACTCTTTTAACGTCTGAAATGTAAAAGGATTGGCGATATATCATTTTTTAAATTCTATCAGTAAAATGACACCATTTTATCATCAAGAAATGTGCAAAAATACCATATTACCCAATACTGAATAATTCAGCTGCGGACAGTTAAATTAACGCATTGCAATCGGTCTATTTTTTTAGCCATTGGGTAAAAGTTGAGTCTTTCAGTAAATTACATATAAATTAGTAAAACTTTCGAATCATTGGATACATGTTTGAAATGATTTTCTTTATTTCACTCAATCACACGTCATTTGTAACTTAATGACCATTCAAAACACATTAACGTAATTTTATATCAGGAAATTTTATATAGCGAGCATGTAAATACATAAATATATGTATTTAATTAAATATTTATTTTACCTTTTAGTATAAAAATTATTAGAAACTCTAAAAAGCGAACACTGTTCACTAATCATAGAAGTTTTATGACTCGCTCGTAAAACTGTAAGACTTTTAAGCCAGTGTATAATTTATAGAAAAATAAAAATACAGCAGCTATGTATTACGTTCCATATGTCTTTTTTTATATTTGAAAAATGTATAATCTTTTGTAAATTAACAATAATTTTAGTGTTCATTCGGTGTTTGTTAACAGTAGGCATATCAATGATGTTCTTTAGTAATAGAATATTTTTTATTTCGATATTTTCAACAACAATGGCAGTGTAGATAAAATAATCAGTTATGCTATATTATGCTTTATGAGTTTCAACTAGGTCATAATGCGATAATGCAGTTAACAACACCTATAATGCAATGGGCGGGGATGCCATTAAATTTAGAAAGTATTAAAAGTGGTTCTAAAAATTTCGTTTCCCGGAATTTTGACATTGAACAGTAGTCCTTAGAGGTTATTAGTGAGAATATTAGGCTGCCATCAAAGAAGATCCAATATTCAATATTTTTTTAATGTAAATATAGTTTAACAGAATATTTGTCACAGAACTATGTTAAGTAAAGCTAATGGGCAGATTACAAGTGAAACGGTCCGCAACTTTAATATATACGATCAGTTTATAATAAAAATTGTCAGTAATATCGTATGTGGATATTAGAGACGATACTAAAACTAATTTATTTTATTACATACTAACTTACAATAATATTTGAAGTATTATGTTACTTTAATCTAGGCTATTTCAAGCTACGAGGCTGTGATTTTTATGACATCTCATTATGTATCTAAATTATTTTCATTAATTGCTATCTTATTAGTGAACATTGGCATATCATAAATATTTATCATATAAAAATCATTATAAGGTAAAAATTAGATTGTGTTTCGTACAGTTTAGAATATTATTAATTTTTTGTATGAATCTTTTATTTGCTTTTATTTTAACAAAGCCATTTAGCTTCACGTCTAACTGATCATTTATTTCAGTTACTGACCGCTTAATTAAATAGCCTACCGAGCAAATATTTATAGAATAAATATATTTAATAAATTTCAAATCAGTTAGCATTGATAAAAAATTGAAATATTGTTTTAAACTACATTTAAAAAGATTTTACAAAAATAAGATCATCACTCAAATTACCCGATTGATGAAATAATCTAAAATCATTTTAACATTGATATTTTTTACGGTGAAATTTAACTGTCCTTTGCTGTATAATTACATATATCATACCTTGCATACCCTGCTCGACAATCTGCTTCAACGGAATATAATTAGATCCTGTATCTTTAGTTACTATTTTTCCTCCGACTGCAGAATTCATAAGCGATGAGTTGAATTTATTGAACTCAAAGTTTTGAGCTTGGACTTGATAGCTGTCAGCCTTCAGAGCAAAACCTTTCAGAGACGGCTGATTCATGTTGAAATACGGCAACGTGTCCATTTGTAAATTTGCATTCTTTTGATTGTCTTGTGCGGCTTTGGTGCTTTTTAGATCAGCACACTTAGTGGTTAAGTTCTTGGATACGTTAAAGTTGATGCCGGTCTCCTGAATGCTGTCGACTTTGGAACTGCCACGTTTCACATCAGCGATGAAGTCCTTCTTGCTCATGAAGCACTGCAACGATGGGTCACCGGCGAAAGTGTTCTTGTTCAATAGTTTGAGCTCGTCAGCCGACAGATTGTTCAGCTTGACGACGAGCACCTTTGTCGCCGCGTTTCGATCGTTGTTCAATTTTTCTATAAACTGTTTTTTCGTCAGCTTGACTTGCATTGTAAGGTCGAAATCATTATTGTTGACATTTTTCTGGATCGGCTCGTCTTGAACAATTTTCTTAGTCGATTCCAAGTATTCGTTCAGTTGATTGATATTTTGCAAATAGTTCGGAATGATAGGAGGATCCTTCTGATGAATGACATCTACATCATCTTTCGTATTCAACAAATCGCATGATATGTCCATATCGTTTTGCATTTCGCATGCAGCCGACAGCAGATCGTCGTTCGATTCTATCGACGCAATTATAGCATCCGATATGATGTTTCCTAAAGAACTTGTTTTTCCATTATCTAAAATTTCAGGAACGATTGCGTCGGATTCCATATTATAATTGATATTTTTAACAGGGACAATCGGTATTGTTTTATCGGTTTTCTTTTGCTGATCTTTAAATTTAGATTTTCGTGGAAGAGAAGCGACGATCTCGGATTCACTGTCGAATTCGTATATGTTAATAGGTTCACCCGTTCTCATCTCTGGCGCAATTTTGTTCGGTTGTACGATTTTATCAGTATCTAACAGTGCAGATTTAACGACGTCGACAGCGATGGGAGCTACGTTGATGATAGTATTCAGCTTTGTAAAATTCTCTGGTTCGTTGCTCTGAAACACGTTTGACTTCTGCGACATGAACTGTTCAGTTTCGTGTTCAAAATCTACATGCGTAGCTGATTTAAAAGTTTTGTTGTATAAGTTAGTTGGCGACTGGGCACCGTTAGCAAACGGTTGAGCGCTGTTTTTCAGCCATTGCTCTATGTATTCCTTTGGCTTGGTGAACTTCCTGCTTTGTCGGTTTTTCAGCTCGTTCTTTAAAGAACCCAATGAACCATCATAGTTTCCATGAAATTCATGTCTCCTCTCGGCAAAACCAAAGTCTTTGATTGGCGATTGTTTCTTGCCCTGTGAGGAACTTTTATTTTTACCGTCGTCTTTTGCCGCAACGCTTCTATGCGCAATGCCGAAAATCTTTAACGACTCCTCGTATGACGGCAACGGATTCGTATCGCTCACAATGCTTGAGAGACTCTTAGTATTTTCATCGTTAACGATCGCTTTGTCGAGCGTCACGTCTTTGAGGCATATATCGATTATTTCATCATCTAAAGATAAACTTCCGTTTACAATCTTCTGCGAATTCTCTTTCGCTTCCGCCGATAAAATGCAGATCTTATTGACAGTTTCCTGAACTTTAGCAGCTAATGGTTCGTCGTCAGATTCACTGAAACTTTTCTCTAATTTTGGAGCGGCGACTTCTTTGTTTACAGCTTTCTGTTCTTCTTTATTTGATTTTTGTTCGACTACACACTTGATCTCTTTATTCGGTGGCAGAGATTCATTTTTAACTACGTTGCCATCGTTCAATGATTTATCTTTCTTTTGATCAATAATTTTGATTGGTTCTATGGACTGTTTCACTTTGACAGGCTTTATGGTGTCTTCTTTTACGTCAGATTTCAAAGGCGCAGTTTTAACGATGCATTTGCTTCTTCTCATTTCTTTAACTGCGTTTACGCTGTCAATCAACTTCGGTCCAATCAAATTGTGTCTCGTGACTCTGCTGCATTTTACGATAGGATTCGTGAGATTCTTGATTGGCATTTTTACCATTTTTTCTTTAATTTGAGCACTCACTTTCTGCACAATCGATTCCGGCGATTTTAACTTGCTGCGCGTCAAGTGTGTTTTGATTGTCAATTGAGGAAGTTTCTCGTCGGGTTTCTTTGAAGGCGGCGGGGTCGCAACTTTTTTGGGCTTAGTCAGTTTTTTGTAAAGAGGCTCGTCGTCGTCTGACGAAAAGTCGAATTTGTCAGGCGGAGTGGCGGTCTTTTTAGCGACCAACACCTTCAACTTTGGAGACGCTTTAGCAATCAACTTTTTGGCGACGGCTTGACGAACGGTGCCCGAACGCGTATGAGCTAAGTCAACATCTCCACTCTTGTTTAGAGTGCTTTTTAATCGGGTGGTCATGGTATTGGCACTTTTAGATTTGTTCTCAGCTTCTGACGATGGTACGCTATGCTTTGAAACAACTACCTTAGCGGTTTTATCGATAACGGCTGCTTTTGTTGGCACATCTTTAGAAGGTTCCGCAGCGACCGAGTTCTTTTTTAGCACTTCGTTCGGTTTGTTCTTTTCTTTGATATTCTTAAGTGAGACTTTTATGATTCTGTTCCTTAGCGCGACGTTCTTCCTCATTTGATGCACGTTTGTTTTGGCGGGTGGCATCGTTTTACGAACGCTTAACTGCTGATAGTTCTGGCGCCTGGTCGACATTGTGTAATTGTTCGGTGATAACACAGGTTTATTCTTTTGTAGTGCAATCGTCGATGGTGGGACTTTACCTGCTGCTCTAGTTAAAACCTGCAATTACAATTACAAATTATTAATTATGAACACCGTAAGTGTAAAAAAAACTTTGGTTACCTTTGGATTACAAAATTTCTTTTTGACAGGCTGTAACGCCTTTTTGTTTGTGGTGGCTTTTTTTGGAAATTGTGATGCTTGTTTCCTTACGCCAAATGGTATAAAACCTAAAACACGAATTATGACAATCAAATCCGATAAAATAATTGACTGAAAACATAGTGTATAATTATCAAAAATAGATCATTTTCGATTCTAAACTGTTTTAACCCTTCAGTTGCCATGCCTTTTGGGATTACTATCTAAATATTGACGAAGCACATGATAAATAAAAATGTTTTTTCAAAACTAAAGTGTTAATCGATTGCTCTCAGGACGATTGTTCTCACGGAACATTGCCCTCATTTTTTTAAATTTGCTACATGATCATCAGGAGTATAAATTTCAAAATAAATTAGCATATCAGAATTCAAACAACAACAATCAGGATCTATGGATTTGAAAAAATATTTTAAATCGATGTTTCACGTATTATATTGTAAAAACCAAAAATCCAAAAATTAAGAAATTTGTAATTTAATTGCTATTTTTAACGAAACACTAAATCAATGAACAATGTGTTCTTTTTATTTCTGACCAACTGTTATATTTATTCTGACCATTATTATTTTTATTCTGACCATTTTCAATTTTTATTCTGACAATTTAATATCTATTCTGACCATGGTGCTAATAAAATTCTGACCGAGATTTGATTTTTATTCTAACCATTTAATTTTACTCGTTTTTTTAACTCAATTTTTATGTGCATTGTGCCAGTAATTCCTACATTGTAAAAAAGCACCACTTTAATTTGACAAATCATAAATTTGGAAAATCCAGTAATCCCCCCCATCTAATAGAAGATAAAATCACTCACAAATCCATAGATCCTGATTGTCGTTGTTTCAATTCTGACATACTAATTGAGTTTGAAATTTATACTCCTGACGAACATGCAATTTAAAAAAAATGAGGGCAATGTTCCGCGAGAGCATTAGTCTGTTCAACTAATCTATATACATATGATGAAAGACTTTTGGTTGCCGAAAGCTGATATATTGGCTTTTGCTACTTTGGCGAGAATTGCCAGTTCCGACATTATCATTGAGGAAAGCATCTAATACATTTCTATAGGGAAAAATAACATTTTTTTAAACATAAATAATGTAATACATTGATATTCAGATAGTAATCATAAGGCTTTGCAACAAAAGGGTTAAATGGTATTGAAAATAATCAATTTTATTGGCATATTATTGGTTGAAATAATTAAAAAATTACCTTGTACTTGCGACAAAGGGGGCAAGGGCGTGGGTGGTGGTAGCGGAGAAGGCTGCACTGCGCATCGTGGATTCGTTACAGGCGACGAGTATACATTTTGCGTTTGCAAGAAAGACGCCGATCTCAGGTGAGACGGCAAAGAAGGCGAACCTACATTCAAAGTCGAATTTAGACACCCGCAAAAGTTGAGCAAGCGCGTATATATGTATTTACTTACCTTTGAAACATAAAAACGTTAAAAAGTCCTCGGTGTATATCTTCGGACTGTTTTGCACGACAAAGTCGGCTTTCTTCGCCTGGTTCTTGTACGCATCGTTAGTAACATTTGGTGCTTCTTTGGGAGCCTGCAATGGCAGGACGACAGCCCCTTGTGCGAATTTGCGCTGCGCTTGTACTTTAATTCTGAAAGTCGACAATTGCGAGCCATTCTCATTATCAAAAAAAACGTGCAGATATAAATATGCATCGAATTAGCCATACAACTTCTATCATGTATTGAGATTTTTTCATTAGTATACAAATGCTTTTGAAATTTAAAAATATATGCAGTTTAAGGGTTTTGACATTTAAAGAGCACAAGGTTTTTAGTTTGATTCTTGCTACTTAATATGCTTTAAAGTGCCGCAAGAAGTAAATCTTGTTTTTTTTTGTTCACTCGGACTATTTAAACATATATATGCGAGACACCTTAACAATATATGAAGCATTGATGCTTAATATAGTAAAATATGGATCGATAATATGAATTTCCAGTACCATTAAATATTTATTACTATTAAAACTGATATTTATATTTGAAGGGATATAAAAAAATCTACAATATATCTAAATCCAACATCTCCATTGCAAAGGAGGACAATACAAACGTTTATAAAACCAAAGCGACTTTACATTACAAGACAACAATACCTTAGAAAAATTAACATATATATATATATATATATATACAATATTATGGATCACTTTGTATTATGCCTCGTGTACTCAATTATTTAAATATAAATCATATAATATTTTAGAAGGCACGCGCGCGACACATCACCTTTGAACTAGCAGAGCAATAAATAGCCGGCGACGCAATAACACAATTGTATCTACCAAATTTGGCACACGTCGTCGCCTCTTTTTAATTTCAAATGACGCGCATGAATAAGTAGCCGCTTAAACACAAAAACAGGACTCTTTCACTTGCAAATGAACCGTGAAAGCTGAACATTCGCCAACTTGTTGTATAACGACTAACATAATGTAAGCATGTGCAACGCTTTGCATGCCGAAACCACAGTAACAAATTTACAACTTACAATAGTGATAAATATGAATGAGCATCTGAGCTGTACATAAACAGGTTGTTGATCGTCAGTTCTCTGTCGCTTCAATAAATGGCTAAATTTGCGGTCTAATTAAGTCTTAAATATATGCAGTGGAATTTCAGACCTTGAGAGTAAAAGAAAAACACTGTAGTATTAGCGACAAATGTTACTAATTCTCTCAAGATACTTCACAAAAGAATACGTGCATATTTTGCACATAACAAGTTGTGATCGGTTTTGTTCATGAAAAAAAATGGTCCAACTAGATTAGAGTGCATAAGGCAAAATCATAATTTTTAAGGGATGTTTTGAAATTCAAAATAGTTACTATAACAAAAACCATTGCGGAAAAAGTACATATTATTCGACAGACGTTCACATATTGGACAGACTGTAAGTCATTTACATATATATTAGGCAAAAGCTATTTTCAAAACATGGCGAATAGCATTCTTTTAATAAATCCGTGAAAAATATAACTTAAAGGGAATGGCAAAAAACTGCAGAACAGTAGATAGTTATGTTTAGAGATGGATATATCTGAGAAAGCAAAAGTTGTACTAAATCTCATTCTACAGTCAAGAATATCGCATAATTCGCTATTGCATATACATAAAAAAAGTTCTTTACCCACGGCTAGCGAGTAAAGACATTTACGTAATCTTACCGTTTGCCAATGGTGAACTGTATTCCGTCACTCTTTCTCCGCTTTGTCGGCTTGCCCATTATCAAGGTATCATAATGCGCCTCTGAAAATAATAATAAGACAAATTAAAATACCTACAAATAATCTACACATATTTTTTATTTATATTTTAAATCTGATAGCAATGCATGATGGTTTTTATACATATTTTATATAATTACGAATACAACAGAGATGTCTTGAGAAATTTCTTGTGAATTCTCACTAGATTTACGGCACCCGTCAAATTGATGGGTTTCTGATTTGATTTGTATCAGACAGTATTTTTACGACTTTTTATATTTGAACAATGCAAATATATTAACACTATTTTTATTTTTGAAAATCTGATCAATATATACCTATTTTTAATCACCCGTCAAATTGACGGGTTTATACTCATAAACCTAGTGTTAACTCTTTGATTAGTGAATTATTTTTTCAGCATAAACATTGTGGGAGTAAATTAATTTTTACTTTTTTTTTTAATTTTTTAAAATATTTTTATTTATTTATTGTATTGATGAAGCAAATTTAGTGGTTCTTAACATTTTATTATAAGCTATTTTTAATCATGTCTCACTTATATCAACTTATGATTATTTTATTTACGTCTCACTTTTATCAAATCATAATTATATTATTTACATATGTTGTATAACTTATAAAGTAATTGAGTGGTTCTCAATAGTTTATTACAAGTTTTTTTACTTACGTGTGAATTTAAGCAACTTATGATTATTTTATTCATGTATATATTAGAGTAAATGTTGCTTTATTGATAAGATAAAATAAGTGGTTCTCAACATTTTATGTGGATAAAGACAAGATTGTGTACGTAATATACATCTAATATACACTAAAAACAAATGATATCTATATTTAGATATTTCATTGATAAATATAAGTTCCGCCAAGATAAATAAGTAATTAATCGAAATTACGAATATTTACAAAAAAATATGAATAAAATAGTGTATACATTTTATCTGCACTTTTTACCATTTTATCCCTTTACTAAATACAAATAATAATTTTATGATAATATTGAAATATTATTTATAATTCTGGGAATCGGTTACATCTATATTATTAGTTATAAATTATTATGTGTTATATCATTTATAATCAATAAATGTTACTTTGCAGCTCATTTTTATTAATAAAAATTTGAGTTTGCTGCCGGGGCTTGAACTCGCAACCTCTGAATTACTAGTCTGAGACGTTACAAACTGCGCTATTCTGACCTTAAAATTTGACACTACGAACTAATGAACAAGAATAATTAATGAGGCTTTTCGAACTTTGACAAAGTGCATTCAAAATGTACATCTCTGCATACCACGAAGGAATTTCTCCGGGGAATAAGGTCTATGAACGATCAGCTTTTATATGAATACTCTGAAACACCTTCAAGTCATCATGGCTGCATGTATGTCATGAATAAAAGCAAAGTGCAAATTGATTGCTGCGATTCTCCAGAATGAGGGAAATACTCGTCAGAGTGATGAGCATGTTCACAAACTAGGACAAATTCAATCTGGATTTTAGTAGCGATTTGAAATGACGCAGATGAAAACCATGTTTCCGTTCCACTAAAGCCTGTTGACAGTTATTATGCATATATTTGTGAAGAATTATATCGAATATTTCAGCAATATCGCAATTTTTGCAAAAAACATGAATCAGGTAACAATGGTGTTTTCCGTGACTATTGAACATATTTTGAAGATGGATAAGAAGGTTGATCTGATCCGATTTTATATTGATCTGAGCAATATAAAATCGGGAATCAAGTCCAATCCTGTAGAGCTATGTGATTCAAACTTCAAATGGGGAAAAAATACTTATAGCTATCGATATATATTCTCGGTGGCAGGTTCTCTTTTATTTAACATTTTTAGTGATCCAACTTCTCAGTGCTTTCTATAATTTGTGGAAGACTTGTTTCATTTGAAGTGTTTAAATTATATTCATTATAAAATAAATACAAGTCATAAATATATGAACTATCATTTTGTTGAAAATTTTTATGTGGAATCATGTGATATTCCATTAAAATATATTATATAAATTTGTGTTACATTATAATAGCACTATGTGAAATTTATGGTATAGATAAACGATACGTTGAATCGTAAGCAAAAGTATAAAAAAAAACAGAATTGGAGTTTTTCAGCAAAAGGTATGGTCGTACTTTTTTTAAATGAGGCTGGTAATGCACTCATAGCCAATGGTAAAAGATGTAGTGAAATGGTGTTCAATAACTTGGACCTACAGAATTTTTACAATATAATTTTATGCAACAAAATATCCTGAAATGGTGTTGAAATTGAACTATGACTAAGTCAAAACGGTATAAAGAATTGGATAAAAAAAATCACAGTGACCATTTTAATTTGTTGCTTGATAAGAAAATAAGCTTGCATTGTTTAATAAATGTTTTCGATCCGACAAAATAAGACAGTTGGACTAAATTTGAATGAATCTTGATTCCGAAAGTTACATAAACAAAGATTCAAAGAATCTCACCAAAAATTCGTCATTGTTTTTAAATAGAAATGGAAAGAATAGTTAATTAATGGATTAACGTTTCTAAATATTATGATGTAACAATAAAACATATTTAATTTAAAATAGTTAGTATTATTACTATGCAATTTTTTTTATCAACCAATCGTTTATCACTATCACCAACGTCCGCGTTGCCAATCAAACTTCAATCCTTTCTATATTAACATTATTATTATCACTAACGCCCATGTTTTTGCATAATTTTGCATGCGCAAGAGATTAGATATGAATACATAAAAGGGACAAAGAGCAAATCTGAGCTGTTATTCAACGAGCAAGCTATAAATGGTGTAAATAGGTCAAACGACTTATCAGCAAAAAGAATAAAAATTAGCATGATAAGATCAAGTTGAACGGTATATGGCAGGTTGGACGGAAACGATGATAATATTAACATATAATTTTGAAGCAATATTCATGCTTCACTTTTAAATCATAAAAAAAACTTTAAAAACTTATGAAATTTCAAATAAGATGGGCGGATCAAATAAAAAAACGCTATAGAAGCGGAGAATGGAGAATCAGAGAAGTATCAGCCAAGCGGTGATTTTGAGTCATGATCCTCGTAATTAAGGATATAACTATGAAAAAGTACCGACCGAATCAAATCAGCCGCAGCGAAGGCTCTACTTGTGCTTAGTCAAGAGTGACGCACTCATCGGTGTACGCATGAGAGATAAGACGAATCACAACCATCAATAATGAAGCCCTGGTGGAAAAATATCACCAAGAAAGAATACGATAAAACTTGCCGTTCGGGTTGGGTTATTGAGAACAGGGCTGCGATGCAGCTTTTCAACCCCTTTCAGACAGAAGCCGACACCAAAATAGACGTTCAGGCGACCCACCAGGGATAAGTGGCAACGAATAATACCCCTTCTTACCTTTGGTGAAAACTAGCCGCTCGAAAGCCGACCCACGCCAAGCAAGGTACCACAAACAATGACGTTATCGGCCAAAACACAATAAGAATCGACCATTCTTTTTTTTCTTGCAATAAATAAATATATTCTACTTAATAAATCGCTGTATTTTATATTTAAATAATTTAATTTCACTAAATAATACAATATTTTCTACACTTTATTTTATTATTATTATATTTTTCTGCATAAATAAATTCAGTTTTAATTTATTTTTAATTACGCTGAAGTTAAAAAATACTTCGTTTCTCAAATTAGTTAATTCGTTCCGCAATTTACGTTTCTTCTTTTTTTATATGCTTCTACAGAAGCATTAGTGATGCATGGCGGCGCAACTCAAATTTCCAGTTCTGAAGTTATAAAACGTTCCCTCCTCTTTTCCTTATACTGGCAAAACTAAAATTTATATTTACGTGACACGTGATCTGGGAAAATTTCATTCATTTTAGAGATGTTGTGGAAATAAAAAAGAAAAATGCGCATCTGAGAATTTTTTGTTTATTTAGGGATGCCGCGAAAACAAAATAATTTAGAAATACTGCGGGAGCTAAAAAAATTATTACAATTCCGGATTTTTTTGTTAATTTATATTGAGGACAACCTTTTTGTGAAGAACAATCATCCTCAAAAGAGAACGACTGGTTACCTTATTTTAAGTGACATGGAGTTTATGAAAAAATATTTTCTGGTTCACTCCACACCGAGCAAGCATACGTTATTACCGGGGTAATCACCCATTTTTGTAAAGATGTTTAATTGAATTGAGCTAGTTACGATAACTGTTTCGCAAGTTCGGGCGTTCTTGGGAGAAATAGCTATGACAATGACAATAATGCACACTAACGAGAGCCCGCTTCATAAACACTCGGAGCACTCAACTTATGCGAGCGTTTTTGTTGGCTCTAGCTTTCGTATGGTGTTGGAACTTAAGCTGACACCCAGTGTTAGTCTGATACCTGATTGTAATTATTAGGGCTTGCATAAGCGCAGACAATGAGTAACGAAAAGGATTGAACATAGTCTCTCTGTTTCGTAAGTTAATATTTGTTAAAATATGAATATTATTAGTTTCATATTACTTTGTTGACTGTTCACTTATAAAATGTGTAAGCAAATATTGCCTATGAGTTGATTATATATTGGTTTTAGTTTTATTAATAATTGTTTAAAATTTATTCAATTTAACTGTTATTGGTTTGAGATAGTAAGAACTAGTTAATATTTTTTGTATCGTTAGCATACATAGGTAGTGAGTGTTTTTTATACAAATATATAATTTGTATACTTCCCTGTGTAGCTCCTATTGATATTTTACTAAGTAACGTAGCTCCTATATCATAGGTATGAGCAAGCCCATCCCCAAGGGGCCTGGCAGAAATAGATTTTACACTAAAACGGACTTAATTCCTTTCTGTTTGCATATAAAATATACTGAGGCATCACACGGAGATTCACAAACGATCGAACTGTCCAAACCGTTGTCTTTTGTGACAAATTTTAAAAGCGATCGC
Source organism: Plectrocnemia conspersa (assembly GCF_051122295.1). NCBI lineage: Eukaryota > Metazoa > Arthropoda > Insecta > Trichoptera > Polycentropodidae > Plectrocnemia > Plectrocnemia conspersa. The sequence goes on along the minus strand of NW_028277170.1, from coordinate 1,305,448 downwards.
AAATATTTTTCATTTGCATCTAATGGATAAAATCAGCCGCTTTCAATTCAATCATCCTAAGGGCTGATTTACACGCTGCCAGTTGCTGGACTGCCAGTTGGAAGTTGCGGGTCACTGGCACACGACGACTGGCATTCCAGTCCACTGGCATCTTACCATTTGCACAGTGCATGCAACTGAAAGAATTATTGTTACGAAAAAGCGCCACTCACCTTGCTTACTTGTGTGGTAGTGTGATGAAAGGGGGAGCTGGCGTGCCAGTAAAGCAAAAATATTTGTTCTGCTGGCGTGCCAGTGGCGCATTGGCTTCTCCAGTGACTGGCCTTAAGCGTTTACACAGTGCTAGTTGCTGGCATTCAGTGACTGGCAACTTCGACTGGCGCGCTGACTGTAAATCAGCCTTAACTTCAATATATTCCGTATGGTTTTAAAAAAAATATTAAAACTTAATTAATTCGAATACATCGTGCATAATCAGGTACAGCAAAAGACAATCATATTTCGAAAAATAGTAAGAGCGCCATATTTAACTCTATATATTTATATTATATAGTAAAATAATAATGACAATTAAAAGTACAGGTCGTGCCTCGTGCGTAGTCGCTTCGATAGTAGATTTTCGGTTGCGTTGGTAGGTCATTTTAGAAATTGTCGGTACTTGTTCTCAAACGCATGCTTTGGAAGTTATTGTTCAAACAGGAAGCGAGGTGTAATTGTGGTCGAAGGGGTGTAGTAAAGATGTTCTTGGACAAAGTAGTAGTCCGAAGTTCGATTTGTAGTATAATGCTGCGTGCTTATCAACAGCTACCTATTAGGCTCGTGGGCACAGTTCAGATGCGCGTGTGGCTGTGGCATAGCTATGGTGGGGGGGGGGGCGAAGGGGGCGGCATATTCGCGATGGGATCGTCTAGTGTGGTTCTTAACCCTGAATGCACTAAAACATATATAAATCCACGAATAACAAGAGCTTAATAATAACCAATTTATTATTTTAAGAAATGCTGATTTTATGACCCTGCAAAAAAATATATGGGGGGGGGCAACTTTAAGGATCGCTCTGAGCGGCACATACCCTAGCTACGCCACTGGCGTGTGGCATGGATCTTGATGTTGTTTATGAATTATTATATCATAAATATACACAATATGTACATACGTTGCAGCCAACTACTTTTAGCAACACGCTGTTTTTGTTCGTAAAAGTTTAATTACTACGTAATAAAATCTACATTTCTTAATAACTCTATTAGATGAGGTATTTAACTAAGCATTTAATGCTCAAATGGCATAAGGAGTCTACTAAAAAAATATTTTTATTATCATTTCGAAAGTTGAAAGTTCTTACTATTTGAAAGTTGCCCATGACACATATTTAAAAGGAGTGTTTATTTAAGATATTTCGAATTAAGATAATTTTTTAAACATGATATGTACTGCTATCATTATTGGGATTAAATTTAATAATTAATATTAATAATAAATCATGTATTTAAAGATAATAAAATTCGAATTCAGTATTCAATTTAATATAAGAAATGCACATGGCATAACATGTTTTAATTACGCAAAAACACTTAATATTGTACAATGTCAGATTGAAAAATCATGTTATATAGCGATGAATGTAAATTTAATTGAATAGGTTCTAATGGAAAGTGGTATGTAGGAAAATTTGCGAACGAAGAGTTCAACCTGAAGTATACCGTAAAGGCTGGAATATATGTATATTGTGGTATGGGGTTGTATATTTTGGTGTGGTGTTGAATTTTATTATTAAATTGAAAACATTATCAAGCAAGAAGTATATGTGAATGTTATTAAATGCACGATATAAACATACGCTGAAGAAAACTTATTAATTAAATAAGGCTTTCAATAGAACAATGAAATGGCGTAGCTATGGAGGTGGGGTGAAGGGGGCGGGCCGCCCCGGGCGACACTTGCTTGGGGGCAGCATATTCGCGATGGAATCGTCTAGTGTGGTTCTTAACCCTGAATAAACTAAAATTTATGTAAATCTACGAATAGAAAGAGCTTAACAATAATCAATTTATTATTTTAAGAAATGCTGATTTTATGACTGCAAAAAGGTATGGGGGGAGGGGCGGCAATTTTAAGGATTGTCCCGGGCAGCACATACAATGATACTTCGCATATAGCAAAAATGCATTTAAAATTAAATTAACATTAACTAATAAGTTTGTTATAAACTATAAAATTATGAAATGTAATAAAATGAATGATGAAAGCTGATTCTTGCAATATAACGATACATAACCACGGTATAACTGTTCTAAGGACGTAAAGTTGATTTAATTTTATATTTTAATTAAATATATTGTTATTGGCTAATCACTTTTATGTATATTCTTAGCAAAATTGTAATATAGATATTTTGAGCTAAACTTACACTTAAAGCCGACTTGCAACTGAACGTTGTAATGTAATGTAATGTAACACGAGAACAGTCAGTGCTGGCAGGGCCGGCCCAAGGTTATTTGGCGCCCCAGGCAAAAACTAAATTTGCGCCCCCCCCCCCTATTAATACTTTAATAACTCATTACATGAGCGCAAAAATATAATTCAAATTAAAGTAATTTAATATTATATTTGACACCATACTCTTTTTTGAGATTGTGGGTATTTAAGAATTTGTCGTTTTATTTTCGTCGCGATTTTTTACTCGTGAAATAATCTAAAGAGTGCACAGTAGTGTATACAAAAAAATAATATCAGATTATATTGTTTAACAATATTGTATGATAATTTTAAGTGAATATTGCGCCTTTATTTGGTATCACGGCGCCCCACAAGATCTAGCGCCCCAGGCGATCGCCTGTACTGCCTGCCCCTCGGGCCGGCCCTGAGTGCTGGTTGGTGAGCGGTGAACGGAGCCGCTTGATGCTCGTAGTGTGCTCCACTCGACTGTCGGTTTTTTGACGAATCCCTTTAACCTGCCAGATCACGATGGTTATAATTTTAATAAATAAATAGTTGCAAGTCAGTCCACGGACTAATATGTAAATTTAATATTTAATTATATGAATTGCGATATGATTAAAACTGTATAGATTTCGTCGTCTCCATCGATGAGTCACCCCTAATCTCTTTTTTCACGAAAGCGGTTTAGTTTGGCACATATGGTCGCAACAATGATTGTCGCAACATACTCAATTGCTCATATGGCAAATATCATAAAACACTCTTTAATCACTTCAAATATTTAAATGCATAAAATTGTTCAAAAGTTTTATTTCTTTTCATATTTTTTTCTAATTTTAATTATTGTAAATCTTAAAATTACTATAATAGTAAAAAATAATTATTGCATTTTTTCGGAGTATTTCCCACGAAATAATAAGTCGGGATAGGGGGAGGGTCAAACATAGTTTTCACATGCGGCGCACAATATCACAAAGCCGGCCAAGTCCAGCAGGGCTTAGTAGCCATAAAACAACAAAAAGTTGATGTGCTTCTTCGCTGCTTTCGTCGAAGGATAATTTTGGGGGCAATATCGTAGACCACGCAAAACTTTTTAAAGAGGCGTTAGTGATCTTTCGTTTCAATTAACGTAAGCGATTCGTGATGATTATCTGTAATTAACCACACGGCGCTGAAAAATTACGTATTTTAGCCATTTTGCGACCTTTCATTGTAAGAGATCCAGCGTTACTCTGAAGACGCAAAGCGCCAGTCTGTAGATTAACCGATCGATCACACTAAGTCACTAAGGCAAGCATAAAATCATTTTACGACTTTCGAGTGCTACTGCTTGGTAAGTTTGTGTCTGAGAATCATATTCAGCAACCAGCTGAATTCTTGAGTCAAAGCAAAGGTTTGTTAATGCGTATTAATTAATGCTGATTTCTAACCAGATTATAATACAGAAGAATTCCCATCTAGTGCGAACTTCCATTTATTCCGTGCTACCATTCAAAAGTAAGCGAAAACAGATTGCCCCTATGTTTAATTGTTCATGCAATATTCATTAACAGCTATTTTAGATATACAGAATATCGATTTACGTAAAGCTTTTCGGGAACGGACTTCTGTAAGGCGAAGGATCAGTGTATTTTGAATTTGCCTCTTTAGACTGTAGCCGCATATTTCGGCCGCTAGTGTGAATCCGGCGCTGGGGTCTTTGAGGGGGTCGGCCGTTTGCCAGGCAGCCATTTCGCGCTAGTAGCGCGTCCGCTGTCGAACGCGGTGCTGCGGTTCTGGTGAGTAGTGCACGTTTTTCAAAAAGTAGCGGGCTACGCCCCCGGGCGCTCACTTTAAAAATTTGTCGCCGTTAACCTTGAATCGCATAACCTAAAACTGGAGCAAAACCACCCAATTTACGTTAAATACTATATACTACGCCCGAGTTCATTACTCTCCTCGCGCGCGGTTAAAAGTGTTTTGGAATCACTAGCATAATTCCAGTAAAACAAATAATTTGTATAAATATATATTGACTTAAATCGACGCAATGATGGCTATGTTTTGGGTGTATATTTAATTTTTAAATCGATCTTAACCCATAAAATTTCGGCTATGTAATTGTGCTATTTGACGCATCACACTATGCGCATTTTATTATTAGAAGTGAGTGTGAATGTGTATTGACGTATTATCTTTAAATAAAATAATATAAACACGTCATGGTTTAAAATTATTCGCTTTGGACCAAACAATAATGATTAATGTCAAGGAGTAATTAATGTTAAGATAGCTAATACTTATATTGATTATATATGTTTATAAATATTAAGAAACGAGATTTATAAGATCTACAAACTATCGGATCGATCGAAAAAGTGACATCTTCAAATTTTGGTATAATATATACAGATCACGTTTCGATATTTTGTGTTCGCGTTTGCGCAAGAAGTTTTTAAAAACTTTTCTTATTCATATAAACCAGAGCTATCGACAATTATACATGTGAATATCACTAATACCGGGAGTAAAACTGTCGAATGTGTCATTTTTATGAGAAAAAGTTGAAGGCCGAATTTTTTGTTAGTTTTAGTCACTAAATATAATATAAATAATAATAGGCATTGTAAAATATAAAATGAAGTTCAGGGGTTCTTAACTTTCTACACTTTTACAACTTTTTTATTTCCATTTTAAAGAGATAAAATAAGTTCAGAAGTATCAATGAATAAAAACTTTAAAATTAAAATAATTTGAGCGAATATTTTTATTAGATGATGGTGAAAGTATATAATCTTGTGTACAAAAATGAGTATTTAATTGGTTTAGAATGTTTTTAGGTAATTCTGTTCTAAGGTTTTTAATTTTTTTCACATTCAAATTGTAGAAATGTGTAAAAAATAGTAACTACTAACAATTTTGAATTTAATTCCTTTTGGCAAAAGCCGCATGAATAAAAAAACATTATAAATGTATTTAAATTTTTAATTTCAATGTTATAAAATATTTTGACAGTTTTACTTAATTCTCTATGATTATTTTTAACTAATAAATATACATATATATTAATTCTTGAAATAGCCACCATTTTAAAACCATACGAAAAAGTAATTACTATGTCAATTTCTCAGCAAAACTTTATGTAAATATGATTAAATCTACGCCAGTTATTGTGATAAAATCAGTAATATCCCATCAATGACAAAAAAATATATTTGATTTTAAAAATCTCTAGATTATTTTATTTTTGAATAGCCGCCATTTTGAAACAATATAACGAACTTTGCAAAGATTTTTTTCAGAAAAGTTTAAATTTAAATATAATTAAAACTAAGACACTTATTGTAGCTGCAAAAATCGTTATATCCCTTTTTATTTCGAGCTGTATGTATTATTCTAATACAGGGCAAATATATTATTTAAAAAAATATTTTATGTTACTATGTTTAAACTGCATAGCGAAAAGATTTTATTTATCGTTTCTTTTTGTAATGACAAGGAGACTCGTTGAGATTTGTCATTAAGAAGTAGTCACACAATAATTTAAAGTCGTGAATTTGAATATTGCGTTAAAATTTAGACCAATACTATACTTCTAGAGAGGTGAAAAAATACCAATTAAGAAAATTATTAGAAAGAATATCGTATCATGCACGGATAATCCGCACGTTAACCATAACCACGTTGTGGGGATAATCGAGGGAACATTAGACCGTAAACGCATTCCGTGTGTGATGCAAATTAAATTTTTAGCGTTAGGTAATCGTGTATGTGTGTGTTTGTCTGCAATCGTCGCTTGCCCGTTACAATGAAGCGATATCAGTAAACCCGGAAATTTTGGGTTAAAGCCCCATTAAAATCTATGATTAATAATGGACAGATCGCCTGTTTCCTTTATATCCCATATATCATTCATACCACCACGATATACTAGTGGTATAAATCGGTGACTAATACATGAAAAAAACAAATTCGAATTCCATATGGACCTTAGTGTTTTTCAATTTAAATCATATCTGGAAAATCATTGTGATTATTAAATAATTATAATTCAGATCCTTTTAATTTTACAAATCTCACGGATGAATTATTAAAATAAAGTAGAGAGATGTCGTGCGTAGTGATATATGTATATTGTTTTTAAACTATATTTTAGTTTAATATTACCAAAATCAAGACTGATTTTGCTTTCAGTTTGGTGTCCCATTACTTACTTAGTAGTTGTTGATTGTGTTAAATCCTGTTGTAACGCATTAGGCTTACGCCTGTCACGTTGCAACGGAAGATTTAAAATAAATAAATAAACATTAGTACCACGCTACCTCCTTTTGTTTATGCGACCCTCGCCAGCTCGCCTCTATCTATACATTGTGTAGTTAAATATAAACTGATTGTCTGTCCCTATCTACCATCATTGATAAATTATTCTAATATGTTTTTACATTCCTCAGTAAGCTCGCGTTCTGTATAATGTTATATGTTTCAGACAGAGTACTTTCGCACGCGTGTGTCAAATTTAAAAATAATCGCAATTTAACTCTGGAATACGCTGCTCCAGTGGGAAAACATTTGGCTGAAAAATATATAGACGCCCGCACACGTTAGTAAATTGGCGACCTTAAAATTTTCCGTACTATAATTAATCTGACGTTTATGTATGTGTACATAAATACACACGCGCTTCCTATTGTAAACGAGCTTTCGCACGCGCATTTAATCCCTCGTTCTATCATAACACTACGCTACGGTGATTCAATTAAAAGCTTTATCCCCATATTCTTAAAGGCGTCTATCGCATCGCAATCAATAAACATATACGACCAAATAGAAATGTCGAATTTTTCTAGCCGATGGTGTCGAAAAGTTGGCATTTATTTTTAAATGTCAGATGATTTTATTATTTTATTATTATGATAGTTCTATCTTTGGTACAAATTAAAACGCTACTATGGATTATTATGATATATTATTAACGGAAATGCAAAGATAATATCAGTAGTACTTGTTGAATGTTACTTTAGCAACTATACGATTTGTGATTAATACGATTTCAAATTGCTCCATTTGTCATTGTAAAAAGCTTACCTAATTCCTTTACAATGTTGCAGACTATTTTTGCTTTCCTTGAGAGCTCGCCTAGTACCAGAATGAAGAGGCACTTGAGTTGTCATACTTGACTTTAATAAATTGTGTTCTTTATGTGTGACTCTTCTAGTATGATATGTGTTTGGATTCCTTCTGTGAACACTTTAAAAGAGCAAATGTTTTGTGCAACATTTATCATGTGATTCATTTTATAAAAAATACATTTCGACGTATATAAAAACAGTTTTTAATAACGCCAACCCCATGTCTTATTTCTTTCTGATTTAAATAAAATTGTCATATGTTCTTTTTTAACGAATATTTATGATATATGATACTTATGACCTGAAAGTGTGACACAAATTCAGATTCACTTTCATTACATAAAGTCCTGGAGTCACTGTGGAGATGGTTGACTACCTTTCACGTGTCACGTCACATTTCAGATCTCATTGCCCGGAATTCTCTTACAGTTTAGGCGGGGGTGCTTTAATCAGAAATATTTGCGATAAGTCTAATTTGCGATTCTGAATCTTCTCAAGCTGATATTGAGGAGAAATGCCGAATTCAAAATGATTGGTCGGATTGCTGGTCATTAGATAAAAACACACAAAATGAAACATGGCTGCGCACCTTGCAGAAATGTTGGAACTTTTGAAATTGAAACGACGATGGAAATGAAAATTTCCAAAGAATAGGTAAATAATGAAATCACATATTCTGGGAAAGATAAGAAGATACAATTTAGCTCACATTGAAATAAAAATTTCATTCACAGATAATCTGATACACACAAAAAAGTAGCGTTAAAAATTATTTCTGAAACCGAAAAATTATGCTTTTTAAAATTTTGATTTCATTAAATGACGTGCATTTTTCTACCTAAATTCAAGAAAGAGCACTTGCCCCCCCCCCCTAATTACGTCCCTGGTTTTGGACCTTATTATAAATATGCTGCAGCTACTGCACATTTACCACCACCATTTTTTGCAAAAAATGATCCTATTGATTCTAAAGCATTTTATTCCACGTTGAAAGATTTAATTTATAAAAAGGATGCTACATAGAAAAAATGTTTTGCACTTTATGCTCACTTGACATTTGGGGATATTGATGTTCATTTGACATTTGGAGAGATGGAATTTATAAACGTGTCAATCAAGCTACCATGAACGAAATAGAAATGATTCGTGGATTTCGCGAATACATTCTCGAAAAGACATCCTGAAAAATATTGCGTTTGATATACGCACTAAATTCTTTTTTCCATTTTTTCAAGTGAACTTGAACGCGGGTTTTCGCAAATGAATCTAATTATTACCACAATAAGAGCTTCGTTCAAAACCGATACAGTTTCGACACTTTTGTTCATCAAACTTGTCGGACCACCTTTGCCACTTTTCGATCCTTCAAAATACGTTGATCTGTGGTTTCTCAGATTTCATTCGGCCATAGACACCAACACTAAAAAAGGAATCGAGACGATTTGTCTGACGAGAATTGGACAAAACTTTGGAAATCACTATAAACTTTTATTTAAATATATGATATTTTACAATTTTCTTTTACATTTAGTCTTTATTTGTGTATTTATATTTATTCGTTTAACTTAGGATTTAACATGTCAACATGTTACATGTTAATTTATTATGCGCTTCGTGGCATAGAAAAAGCTGCTTTAAATTTAATTTAAATGCTATTTGAATATATTTTTCTTCAGTACAAAGCTTGATAAGAAGTGTGTTCCGGCATCTAGTTTGTTAAAAAAGTACATTTTTGCAAGGAGCATTGGGATATAATTCATCTACTTAGTGAAACACTTTTTTCTAAGGAGCACAAGTTGTTAAAGGGCGGTGTCGACAATCTGTCGATGCTCTGCGTTTTAGAGTGCTTTAGAGAGTCGCGATCGCATCCCTTATTCTTGACCAGGACGACATCATTTGAGAACCTATTTAAGGCGTTCGCCATATATTTTTTATTGTTTGTATAATGCCCATTATAATAAACTCGAATTAGATCAACCTGTATTATAACAATATTTACGTATTTTTTTATTCTATTTTATTCACAAACGTTTATAACTTAAATTTGATTCACGTTTAACATAGTAGAAATAAATAAATATATGAGAGATAAATCTTTCTAAAATAAATATTATTGCGATATTTTAAAATAAATATTAAATGCGCAATGATTAAAATAAAAATAAATATATTAATAATATAAATATCACAATTATCGATCACATAAATCTGTTTTTAGAGAAGAATAAGTCGCAATTTGAACAATTTTGTTCGCACTCCTTTCTCATGTTGTTCTTTCGGATAATCGTAACTGATAGATAATGATCAATAGTATAAAAATATATTTTAATGGAATAAATTAGCTAGTAGTGTCTGGCCCCTGGTTTTAAAATTAGGAGGCATCCAGAAGCGGTCGATGAAAGATGATATTTTATCGAAGATGCTGTTTTCCTAGACTTATTGTTCCAAAAGAAGAAAGATTATTAAAAATATTTTCTTTCGACAATGTAATAAATGAATGAATGTGAAGAAATTTATAAGACAAAAGGGTTTTTGTACAAAGTCGTCTTATTGATTTATATTGGTACTCGTAGATTATTTTTAGAAGTACCCGAATGAAAGGAAAAGTGTTTAATTATTATTTGAAACACGAAATATTTATAAATAATCAGACGGATAATTGGTCGTAAATGTCGGCAACCTAAGTCGAAATTCGACCTGTGTGATTAATGTATTATCCAAACTAAATCTTCATTTAAAATGTTCTGACATGTGAATCCTTGAATTTTTTCCTGAAATTCGCAAGCATGTATTAACATTCAACAATATAGTACAGCATAAAATTACAAAATAGGGCAATGAGAGTAATCTTAAATAAAAATAGATTAACTAATTGTAAAAGTATGATTGATAGATTAGAATGGTTGAATGTTCAAGAAATATTGAGTATGAATGTTTTAGTATTTATATATAAGTTAGAAAATAATATGTTACCAAAATATTTTAATAAGTATTTAATAAGAAATAAAGATGTACATAAATATAATACTAGAAATAAAGAAAATTTAAAGATAATTAAGTATAAGAAAACGAGTACGGCTAGGGGAATTATGTACGGAGGTTTTGATTTATATAATAGTCTTCCAAGAGAAATCCGAAACAGCAAAAATATAACGGGTTTCATAAATGGAATAAAAAAACACCTTCGTACATATAGAAATAAATTATAATATTAAGACTTTATTATTGTATATTTTTATTTTTTCTTTCTGTTATGTATTTTTTATATATTTTTATATATGTTTACTAAATTTGTTAGATGTAAAGATTAGCTATTAAGCTAAATAAATTAATAAAATAAAATAAATAAATAAATAAAGTTAACAATAAAGGATTCAGTTTGCCTTTGTATATATGTACATTTATCAGATAAGCTGATTTATCAACGTTTAAAGATACTTAACACTTTACCGACCGGCAGTTTCACTACCAGACTTACGCTAAATACCGGCACCTTTTCGCAAATCTTCGCGAATTTTACCTTTTTTATTTAAATTTATGTATTTTTTGATACGGTCCGAATATTTAGTTGAATTTTTCTAAACATGTTAAAAATGTATCAATGCATCAATTTAAGTCATTATTAGGTGGTTCTCAACATGTGGATCGCCGGAAATAAAAATGAATAATTACATTTCCTTATTATTAGATTTTTAAAATGATTATCTTGATTTTAAAATTATAAAAATGAATAACCTAGAAATTTAAATAAAAATAATTTAAATTGAGTCATCCAGCGGTTCTCAAACTTTTTCAAATTTAAAAAAACTTTTTTCAAGCACACTTTTTTTTCGTATTGTGATATTTTGTGCAAATGATTATCTACAAAAATGAGAAATGACATTTTTACTAATATGAGTTTACTGATATATAATTCAATTGCAATAAAATATTCACTCACCATTGTAATTCGCTCCATCGTAATGCGAAATCTTCCAGGCACATACACAGATATTGTACATTGTCTTTCACGTGTAAATCACTTTTCACAATAACTATTTATATAATGCAAGTTTAAAGTGCACTCACCATTATAAATTTCTCCACACTAATACGGAATATTTCAGGTACACACTTTATTATTATTCAATGTCTTTCCCTTGTAATTCACTTTTCACAATATTTAATTCTAAAATAATACCAATACGAATTATCAAAAAAATAAAATTCAAAATTCACAAACGTTATTTTTATTATTTACCTAGTAATGTTTCTTCAAATGATACGAGGAGAAACATTCACCAACATGTAAAGCTACTTTACATTCTTTGCACATGTAAAGAGAATCTTTTCTTATTTTATGTGCGATACAAACTATGCATCTTCTTCTTTTACGCTCATTAGTAGATGATATCCTGACTAATTGGTTTTAAACTGCCTGAAAGCCTTTGAAATGAGGGAGCAGTGGCGAATTTGGATGTCGGTTGTGAATTTTCAGACATTTCTGAAATTGTTGGTGTTTCTGTTTCTGGTGTTTTCTCCTCTATCCAATATTTTGCTATTTTCATTAAATAATCATAAAACTTTATATTGCTGTTTGAATTTACACTTCTATACACTGTAAATGCATTGAATAATGCACAGTTAAATAAATACATGGCCACTTTTTTCGTCCATTTTTTAGTTTTACGATATATTGGATAGTACGAAAGGTATTGATCAGCCCGATCTACTCCCTTCATGTATTTATTGTAATCAATTATACAAATTGGTTTTTTTATACGCAGCCCAGTTCTTCTGTCAGTTTTTTCAGTGTTTACAATATTTGTATTATGGATTGTTGATATCATTCGAATATCTCTACTCTTTACTGTTTTCCACAATTGTAATAAAATTTCCCCGTTTCGCTTATATTTACTTTCAAATATTCGTAGTTTAGCCTTTTTTAGAATATCCGGTAAGCCCCACATATTCTTATTTTTTTCTTGTATAATATTTTTAACTTCTTGTTTGTACTTATTCCAAGTTTGAGCACTGTATCTATTTGTTTCTTCTGCAATAATGCGGAACAGGTCATCACCGATAAATTTTTCGGCGATTTCTTCAGGGCGCGTGATATCAACATCAAAAGTTGCTCCCGACAATCCTTCAAATGGCTGGTTATGCCTAGGTGTATCAGTTTCACACCAATCTAATGGAATATCATCATCCTCAGTATCTTCTCCATCGCTAATAGGCATCATTACTCGAGGACGATTTCTTTCATGAACAATCGAACTTGTATCACTATCACTAAAGTTTTCGTTATCACTGGGAATATTTGAATCATTGTCCGCGTAATTTTCCTCTACAAAACTATCTTCTGCCATTTATTTATTTGGGTTATAATTATATTTAAATAAAAACTATATTTTTAACACTTTGTTATATAAAATACACTGTATTTATATTTTTATAGACACTATATTTTATAAAGAGGCGTAAGCGTAATATTTTTAAAGAATCACTGCAGCACAAAGTTCCTTTTATTTATTTTATTTTTTTATTATTTTTAGAATATTCACTCGAGCACACGAAAACAAGATGCGATTTACACGACAGCGTTAGCTAAACTGAATTATTATTCATATTTTTTTAGGTGCATCATTTTATTTCTTATCTCAAAAGAAATTCCCAATTTCAAAAAAAGAGTCACTTCTGAGAATCACATCCAGTAAATCGGTGCTATCTCGTGATAGATAAAATTCACTCAATAAAATAAACGGTCGAAATTTCCAAATTACAGGACAGAAAAAATACGATATAATCTCGCTAATCTGTCAATTTATAAATTCGGGAAACCGGTACTATCTAATAGATTAACTCACAAAAAATGTTAGTGTACTTAAAAAAATGCAAAGTAGAAAGAATTTACAAAATATATTTGATATAAATATATATTTTTTAAATGGATTTTCGAATTTGTATAGATAAACAGTACCTGATTATATTATAAGACACAAGTAAAGAAATACAAAGGCAGCTCAATTATATTTGAACTATATCTTTATTATATATGATTTTGTTGTTAATTTTTACTGATAACACTGGGAAGATATTTTGCATACTTGCAAAACAAAAATACCGTCGAGAATATTTGGGAGCATTTGAAGAAGAGATTGATAAAATCGAAATAACCACTAAAAGAGAGCTAATCGAGAAGGTGATTCGAGAATAGAATCATACTTTGAACCTTCAAAAATTAAACAACGTTTATAAAGTAAATTCAGGCACTTATTTAATCTAAAGAAGGACATACAAAATATTTTAAATATAGTCCCGAATTGCATAGTGAAAAATATTTTTATTTTTGTTTTGAATTAAAAAAATAGAATTTATGACTTCTCACGACTAAATTAGTTCTTTTTCAATAACTAATGCTATAAAAAATAATAAAATAGCAAAAAACGAATTTCTGCTTTAAAAATTATAATATATAAACAAATTATAATATATAGACAAACGTGTCTAATAATAAGGCCAGGCACAGTAATTAAATATTTTTTTTCAATATCAATGAAACTTCATACTAATATTTAATTTTTTTCAAAAAAAAATCTTAAAAAATCTCTAAGCATATATTTTTAATTTGATAACGAAATCATAGCTACCGCTCACTCCATATGGCGTGCGCGGTATTTAACGTTCGGCAGGCTCGCACTCCATATGGCGTGAGCGGTCGGTAAAGTGTTAACATGACAATAAGCTATAGTTGTAATTTTATTGTAATTAAATAAAAAAACATTAATCAATCAACACGGTGAAACATGAAAGCGTACTCGTTTTATTTTTTTGGTTTTTATTACCAATTAATTAAAATAATAATAATGATGTAAATACCAGTACAATCTCTAGTCGCGTCCCATAGGTTTGAAACCCATGCTCTAAATTTTTTAATACGCATGTCTCAATTAGTGATTCCGGTGTAGTATTCTGGACAACTGTTTGGTACGAAAAAATCATTCTTAGCCTTTTGAGAATATCTATTGTTATATTGTCGATATTATCTGTCTACCTGGAATACTTGTATATAATATTCTAAGAACGGATGATGCAAAATCTATTTGCAATGTGCATTTTCTTAGCTATAGAAAAATGAACAAAAATGATTTTTTGCTAAGTTTTAATATTTAATATAATACCACTATTTCGAATTCAGAAAAAATGTTCTACTTTGCCGCATCTCATCTCACTCATAATGAAGTTGTCACTGTAGATTGAAACTTTTCCTTTGGGAGTAGGTAAGCTTTCTTTAAAATAGTATAGCAACAACGCAGTGTTATTTTTTCAGCGCCTAATTCTTTATCTTTTATTATTTTTAAATACTACTTATTTCTCACCAACATTAACGTGAACTGTTCTGTTCATTATCTATGAATGGTCTGCTCTCCAGTGGCGAGTTTTGCAACTACGAGAATGTCACTGCGCGTTAATAGATTCGAATCTCGTTAATGTCATTATTTGAGTTGTTTCGATAATTCGAAAATCCATTCATTTTCTAGTGTGAAATGGTGCCTGTGCGTCAATTTGCATAGTTTTCTCTTTGTTTACATTATCATTCGTTTATTTTCGAGCACATGTTTACGCGAGCGGTTGTACCTACTCCAGGTTTGTTTTTTCAGCTTTCCTTCTATTCAATTTTAGAAGCTGTTTGTTATCGATTTGCCTCTACTAATACATATTCACAGGGCTTTTTTTATCATG
Source organism: Plectrocnemia conspersa (assembly GCF_051122295.1). NCBI lineage: Eukaryota > Metazoa > Arthropoda > Insecta > Trichoptera > Polycentropodidae > Plectrocnemia > Plectrocnemia conspersa. Next base: position 1,290,176 of record NW_028277170.1, on the reverse strand, counting down.
TAACGCGGTAGAACTGCGTTCCAGCAACTTTTTTATTGTATTTTTACTGTTTCAGAAGCAATTGCGTAGCGATTATTTTAATTTCACTTATTTTTAAGTGTACACTAAAAAAAATACAAAACAAAAACAGAAACGACGACAGAAAATATAGAAATATTGGTGCAAGTTGATGATTATGAATCATCTCAAGATGATCTTGAGTAGCAAGGCCGGACTCAAAATGATTGATCGGATTGCTGGTCATTAGATCAATTAAACGATTTTTGCTCAAAAAATAGTTGAGCATATACAAAATGAAACTTGGCTGCACACCTTGCCGAAATGTTGGAACTTTTGGAAAGGAAATTTCAAAAAAATAAGCCAACAATGAAATCACGTATTCTGGGAAAGATAAAAAGCTACAATTTAGCTCACTTTAAAAAAAATGTTCGTTCACAGAGAATCTGTTGCATACAAAGCAGCGTTAAAAATTATTTCTGAAACCGAAAATAGGAAGATTTAAATATTTTTTTTTAAATTATCGCAAAAATGTAATAATAACATATAAATTTGCAAAGAAAAATCAAGCATTCTATACTTAAAAGTGTAATTTATCTGCAAGAACTGAATGGAATTGAAATGGCTAGTATGCTTCATTCAACAAACACATGCATTAATATTGTGAATAACCATAAGCAAAACACCATAAGCAAAAAAACACATGCATTGTGTATGTTCGATGCTGTAACACAAGTCTTGGAATGAATTCACCGATTAATTTATTTTTATGCTTAATCGAACTAACGTAACGGCAAAACGAATATTTGAGTCCTTACTCCAATGTCCTATTTTTTATGGGATGACAGAAGATTATTTTAAAACATATTTAGTTTCGGTAGCATGCATGTGATGTTAGGATGTAAAAGTGGAGTGACAGAAATTTCCTTCCATTATAGTTTGACATTGTGCTAATCACAGATTAGAATTATCAGTAAGTGATGTTGTAAAAAAATTCAGGAATCAATGGATTCAAATCATTTATGTTTTATATCATAGAGTTGCATATATGTGCAGAATCACAAAGAGTTGAGGTGCTGAAAATTGGAAAAGTTATAAGAACCCGATCTAGAGAACTTGTCCCCCCTTCCTCCCCTAATGACATAACTTATTTTGTCTATTATAAATGTGCTGCAGCTACTGTACATTTCACACTACGAAAATTTTTCAAAAAATGATTCCCATATTGATTTGGAAACATTTTATTCCACATTGAAAGAGTCAATCATTACAAATGTTTATGATGACTATACTATATTTGCGTTAACACAGTCAGTTCGAGAGCTATCCATTACATCATTATTCATAATTGTTAAGTTTGGGTTTATGCGTCTCTACTACTAGCTCTAAAGCATAAGATACGGATTCGATATACTTATCATTACTTCTGTTTATATTTTGAACAAATGTATATAAATTAAAATCATTACTATATTTTTTATATTTATCAATCATAAGTACTGATGAGTATATCGAACGTAGCGTAAACCCAAACTTGCCATCTCTTTCACAATTATGAATAATGATGAAATGGATAGCTTTTGAACTGACTGTGTTAACGTAAATATAGTATAGTCATCATAAGCATGTCTACAATTTATCAGCCGGCTCTGAAACCGGGTTTAAATTTTCTGGAATGACTAACAACACACATACATAAAGTCACGTCAAATACAACAAAGGGGTTGCACGAAAACAATTTAGTCAATTAGCTTAAATGAAAACTTACATTCCGCAAGTCAACGAGAACAAAGTGCTTTTGAGCTATTTCGTTTCGAACCACAAACACGTGGCGCGTTTCGATGCAAATTTAACTAGTCGTCTATCGCAGATTTAGTCACTATTTTCGTAAATTGATAAAATTCATCGACTTTCACACTAATTTATTGTTTGTTGTTGAAGCAGTATTACAGTGAATGAATCACCTGTGAAGTTATATGTTCACTAATATAATATAAATCATTACAAGCGATTCATTTATCATATAATTTCACTTCTCGGTATCATTAAAACGGTGACGTCATAATACTAAAATAAATATATCAAAACTAACTATAGTTTGTATTAAAACTTTCATTAGGTCAAGTTGAGTTTGGTTTGGGTTGGAACAGCAACGTTTCGCAACTGTCAAATTGCGTTTCATATACATTTTAGAGTAACATATAATTTCACTAGCGCCTTAAATTGTATTTTTGCTAGTAGGAGTATATCTTTTCTGGTGAAAATGTGTTCTTATATGGAATTTAATATATCTTTGCTGTAACATATATATACTAAAATATTTTTTTAATATGTAAAAGAGTGAGCACTACGCGTGTTTAAAATCTGACCTAAATTGTGTTATTGCCATTTAAATAGTTACATATGTGCCTACATACATAAGAATTGCGTTTACTTAGAGATTTTCAGCATAATTTATTTAAATAACAATGATATTTATTCATCAGCTATCTGGCTCACGTGGATTTTTAACCACGACCTTATTAATAAATCATGACTATCACCAGCTCTCAATAATGTATTGGTGTAATCTTTTTAAGAAGTTGATACGCTTTTTCTCTTATAAAATATATACAATACATGTAATATATTCTGAAAATTTAATTCCATATCCGTTTCATTTTGAAGAGTGCTACTGCTGCTTTTATACCAACTATCAAATCAATGCCATTTTCTAAACCGCAGTCTTAAAATCGATTTAAAATCACACAGCCGACGAACGAGTTCCGGAAATGGAATAATTCCAAGAATCGCAAGCAAGTTTTACCTCTTTTGTATGTATTATATTATAAATACATACAATCTCGAAGCGCAAGGATTATTAAATAATACAGGAAAGGACAATTTGCGCCAAAGTCACGGCGCCGTTCTTCTTTATTGGATCAATCGTCCCCCTGGTCTGTACGTCAGCGTAGGGAACTTTAGAACCATGAAGCTAGATTATGTTAGAGCGATCTATGGGAGCGCTAATTAATCCGATTAAGCGGAACCATCGCCGCTTTAGCTGCAGTGGCCCTTGCCAATATAGAGACAATGAATAAATTATCTCCTCATTGCCTTGAATTCATCGATCATGTACACCCTATGGCACGATATACCTTTGAAGTTCTGCTTTGTCACGTCATCAATATGTCATGGTATCAATCAACATGAGACTGGTGTTAAAAGTAACATATCGTTACTGTCGTGTACTGATGATATATGTTACATGTATGAAATTGACGTATCGATTCTCACCCATGTACCATTCAAATATTGAAGTCGTAATGTTTGTGTTATTGCAGGCAGCGATAAAACGCATCGTTAAATCGCCAGTAAGTCGTAAACAGCTTGGGAAGACGATCTTTCAATGGTCAGTTATTGTATAAATGAGTCAATCACGACGAATTACACAATCGGACGTGTCAAGATAAAATTTAATCTGGCGGATAATCTGAGATTATATGACTATTTCTGAAATTTACATCTAGGATTATTTCATTGATTCAGATTAAAGCAGAAGTCGGCAACGTACGACCTGTAGCCCGCAACCAAAATAACACTACTCGGAGTAGAGTAAAATTAAACGCTTTCCAACATTTGTAAAATAAATGTTTTAAAAAAACCGCCCGTGCGGTTTAGTTTCCTAGGGAAACATTGGTCGAACACACCGTAAATTTTGTCATATAAGGCATTTTTAAATCCAGTGCTTCGATAATTGACGGAACACAATAATCGTTAAATGTAAATTTTATTGCTAGAGCCGGGTGATAATTGTCTTCCGGAATGATTAAGTAATATATTATAGCAAATGCTTTTATTGGTCTTCTAATGGTCGTCTGTGTTGATTCGGCGTAGCTCCGCTTGGTGGGAGTACGACGAACTCTCATGTATTCGGGACGGAATCAGACTCTTTGCTTTTATAGTCTACTATACAGATCTTAGGATTAGAAATCGGTAAAATTGCATTTGTTCGACTAAGATCTACAAGTGATTTCGAAATAGATAATAGATACGCAATATCGTTTTTTTATACCAAAGATAAAAATACTAAAAAATGTCACAAATCAATTAGTTTTATGAGATTCAAATAACTTATATTCCGTGAATAATTTTATCGTAACATTTAATTAATTGTCAAACACAGTGCTAAGCAAACTTTCTGATCACCGGCACACAGTTTTTTCTAGAACTCTGTGTGTCATTAAAATAGTGAGTTTCGGCTCACTTTGTCTTTATCTTTTCTATAGTCTCTTTTCAATGTACTATTTACAACGTCAGTGCCATTCATAAACCATTCGTTTGAACAGCATTATCCAACATTTGCACCATTTTACTGCGCTTCATTTAATTTTTAATGCAAATTCTTGGTTCTGTCATTTTTTAAATAAATTAATAGCCGAGCGTGATAAAATGCGTAATGTACAAAATACGCGTTCAATAAGACACAACGTAAAACTAACACTGCGTGAAATTTGAAAGTTCACAAATTCATGGCACACGTCTTTTAAATATGTATTTTTGAGTAAATATTATTCTAGTAACTATGTTTCGTTTAAAAATGAAATAACATTTTTAATTGAAAAAAGGCAATGCTGTATTTTTATTACAATATTTTTTAATTGAAAGAAGGAAATATATTAATCATTTTTGTTTTATCTATTAAAAAGTTGAGTGACACTCAAATAGATAATAATCAAGTTGATTTTGGATTAAAGAAACCTTCTCTTGAAAGCATTATGCAACTGCAAATAGTGTATCAATACTAGAGTCTCCAATTACTCGAACCATCAACTACTCGAGTATCGAATATTAAAATTTTAAAATACTCGAGTACTCGAGTACTTTCGAGTATTTACCAAATGTACCAAAATAGCTATTATTCAAATTCGTGCACATATAAATAAACAAATAAAATACTTAGTATGTTAATTTTTACAATTATTTTAACTTCACGAACATACTTTTTAAAAACAATAATGCAAAAAGTGTCTCGAATTTAATATTACTGCTAACCTTTGGTTTTATTATTCCCGCTATGGAAAAAACCCTTTCCGTTGCTGTTGATGTTGGTCTTATTGTCATTAACGCGTTGGATAAGGCTTCTAATTTATATCTGTTCGCTTTTTATAGATATAAAATTTTTTGAACTCTCTTTTTATGTTCTCTTCTTTCATTCCCTTCTCTGCTTTTCTCTTATTACCTTCGACTATTGACAAAATAGTATTTTGTAATTCTTCTTGAATAGATTTTTTTTCTAAACAATATACAATATTCTACTCCTTCTGATTAATGCGAAGAATTTAAATCTATATCCTTCGAAGATGTATTTGGGTGAATCCCTTTCACTCTAGAGCTAAACGGTTCGCAAAGAACTGACTTTACTTTAAATGCCTTTAAAACACACAATTGTTTTGATTTATATTTTAAGCTGAGGGATCAGTATAAACAATTAACAACACTTTACGCTACAACTGCATAGTCATAAAACCTAAAAAAATTTTTGTTGATATTTCATATTGTTCATTGCCATAAATTAGATAAGTCGGGACTGTCGAACAGAAAACACAAAAGAAATTTCTCCGTCGTACCCACTAACATAGCCGACGACCGGAACTATGCAACTATGGAACTATGAAAAAATTATACCTGATAGTAACCGCTCTAGCTCGGGACGTCGGGCATAAACGCCAAATAAAAGCAAGATGTTAACCTTTACCGGACCGAGTTAAAGTTATTTTTGTTTCTGAAATATTTAAAAAAAAATTAATTTCGGGTATTAATCGAGTAATTTTCAAAATACTCGATTATCAAGTACTTAAAAAATAGACAAAAATACTCGAGTATCGAGTACTCGATTACTCGAATTGGAGACTAATCAATACTAAACAATTTCCCGCTGCGCGGCTTAACGCATCAATGATTTGAATGGCGTTTGAAAAACACAGTACATATGCGACTGTTTAAAATTAAAAGTTGCCGACCTATGTATTAGCGACAGAGTTAACGTTTTAATGAGCGTGTGTCACAAAATTGTATTTTCGTGATGTAACTATATAGCTAGAAGTACAATACTTAAATTAATGCTTTTTGACTAAATATAGACAGTTGTTCTAAACTGTTAATCCCTTGTATACTTTGTATGTAATGATAATTAATTATACATTGCGTATACGTTTAAAATTATTGTAATTTAAAAAAATGATTAACCATTTCGATGCTACAGATTCAGTTGACGTGAACATTAAATGTTCCGCCAGTGCCATGGACGTCTACTGACGTCATTTGTTTTTCGAGCGTTTTATTAGATTTGAGATAAACAAACACAAACAATAAAAAAATTTCACTTTATGGCAACACTGAGCAGCGAACAAAACACGCATAATTATCAGTTAAATATTATAAGTAAATATTTTGAATAATTTGTAATTATCAGTTAAATGTTATAAGTTGATATTTTTAATACTTTTTAATGCCTACAACAGAAGACTTGAAAAATAAATGTTACATGACGTATTATATATGACGTCTAAGTGACGTATTATATTTGACGTCTATCTTACATTTCATTCTTACACGTACTAGCACGTTTCGAAAAGTGTATAAACATACCAGTATGTTTATGAACGTACAAGTTTATTTGAAAATAGCATTTGACAGTTATTACATAAACTAAAACCTATAGTTTGTGCATACACAAACAAATATGTTCATGAATGAACTCCAGTGAATAATTAGACTATAACATGTACATATATGTATATATAGTTATACGTAGGACATTTTTTGTCATGAAAGCATCTTATTCCACGTTGAAAGAGTGGATATAAAAAAGGATACTAGATAGAAAAAAAATTGCGTTTGCACTTTGGGCTCGCGTACGCGTATTAGCTTGAAGATATTGATGTTCAGTTGACATTTGGAGAGATGGTATTTATGAACGTGTCAATCAGACTACCATGAACGAAAGAGAAATGATTCGTGGATTTCGTGAATACATTCTCGAAAAGACATCCTGAAAAAATATTGCTTTTGATATATGCTCTGAATTCTATTCCCATTTTTTGAAGTGAACGCGAACGCAGGTTTTCGCAAATGAATCTAATTATTACCCCAATAAGAGATTCGTTCAAAACCGATACAGTTCGGCACTTTTGTTCATCAAACTCGCCAGACCACCTTTGCCACTTTTCGATCCTTCAAAATACGTTGATCTGTGCTTTCTTAGATTACATTCTGCCATAGACACCAACACTAAAAAAATAATCAGACAAGAATTGGACAAAACTTTGGAAATCGCTATAAACTTTTATTCAAATATATGATATTTTACAATTTTCTTTTACATTTAGTCTTTAGTTGTATATTTGTATTTGTTCGTTTAACTTTAGATTTTCATTGTTTAAAGTAAAGAAAAACTTATGATAAATTTTGTTTATATTTGTATGAACTTCGAGGCATAGGAAAAGCTGTTTTAAATTTCATTTAAATATTTTAATTTAACTTAACAAGTAGTGAGTTTCGGCACCTTTTTTGTTTAAAAAAAGCACTAGTTATACAGATTGATAAATAAAATAAACCAAAGTTGTCCAAATTTAATGTATTTGGTTTTATAAATATGAAACGAAACTGTGTATGCAACGCATAAGCACGTTCCAAGGCAAAATGTTAGTTGCAAGTCTCTTTCAGATTGAAATATTTTATAAATTCTCTTTGTGAACACATGTAATTAGCCGACGAAACTAAGCTTGCAAAACCAGCCAATAATAATTTTATGCCTATCGATTTCGTTATTTTTGTATTCCGTGTATTCCATAAACCCTTTGACAGGCGATGTGAAAAATTCACGTTCGGTTCAATGGCTAGTGTGGTACAAGAACATAAATATCATTAAAACAAGTAGGCGATTGTAACGATGATTATAAACAGGAATAGAACACCTTTTTTGAATTCAATTTTACGTTTTCTGTACAGTTTTAGCGATTTGTTTTTCAATAGGTTTGTTATGGAAAGCGGATGGAAATTGACATTGTAATCGTTTTGACGTTTTTGTTTACGCACCCCGTCACGTACGAATTAAACAAATTACGATCGATAAAATCATGACATTGGGCGAGATGGGCTTGCGGTGGCGTGACCTTCCCCACGGCCATAAGCCCGACGAGACGAACTCTGATCGATATCACCCTATTCATCCTCCTACTATAGTGAACCCCGTCGGCCCAGCGCACCCGCCATAGCTGCAACTTGTCAGACAGGTGCAGGGACACCCAAAGTTCGCGAGGGCGAAACCCTAGACGTCACCGGCTATCTCTATAATAACGTGTGCATATGTATTGAACAGTGTCTTAACGTGTTAGTCAGTTTACATCGCCGAAATGCGTGTGCTTGGAGCAGTTACATGGATATATAATAACAATACTAATATAACCAGCGACTCGCTCTCGACCGTTGAGCAAATCGCTTGCTCGCGCTGTGTCACTCGTGGTTTCTTTGTCGGCGTTCTCGTTTTTGACTTTCGATTCACGCTAAATATGTGTACCTTAATTCAGTTACTAGAATGTACATATACTTCTGAATAAACTAAAGGGGCCAATTTAATAGACCCAACGCTAAAACAGATTCACCATTCTAGAAGAACTGTAGGTCATGTGATATTGATGCCTTCTGTAGTTCACGTTTTATGTGCCTATCCACTTAGCGTGATCATCACATTTTCTTAAATAAAATAAAAATCATTAATTTAATTTCTGCCCTGTAATAGTACGGTCGCCTTGAGGGGCGGTATTGGTTTGTTGTTTAGAAAAAATAAGTATATGTTTTATTTTAGCCCAAGTTTATTTTAAAACATTATTTTTTTCTACAATGCTTTAATTTTGAAAACATCACATTTAAAAAAATATGAACGATGAATGTAAATAGGTTGTCTTATAATTTATTTTATTTTATACACATTTGATATATAACACAAAAGAAAAAATATTATTTTTATTTTATTGAATAAGTTTTATATATAAAATCATTATTTGAGAGCCACGGGAAATCCATAATAAATAAGAACAGACTTTAAATGGGACCGCCCTTAAAGTCTGGTAGAATATGCCATAAAATTTAAAAAAAACAAGAATTCAATCTGATTTCTTACCAATAGAGATTTTGAAAAATCTAAACAAAAAAATGGGTCAGAATTTATATTAAAAGGTCAGAATATAAGCTATGTTAGAATAAATAGTAGATCGTCAGAATTCATATTAAATGGTTACAATTTAAATTAGACTAATCAGATTTTTTTTGACAGATGGTCAGAATCATTGCTGAAGATTGCTCGTTCATTATCGCTATCGAAGTGTCTTAGGGCCAACTTCTTTAACATTGCAAGATGTTAAACAAGTCAGCAAGTTAAACTCGCAACATTGTCAGATGTTAATACAACAAGCCAAGCGTGCTCTCTGCGGACGCTCTGTCGTTATTCCCGCTTCGTTCACCGTTCTGAATACATTCGCGTCCTACATACTGTTAAATAGATTCGTTGCGAGTTATTCATGGGGTGTTCAATGCACTGAACAACGCTCGCTCGCTTGCTCTTAACCTGTCCAAGAGTTTGGTGCGAGCAAGATATTTCTGAAATAAATAATTTATGAATATTATAATATTTTTTTAATTCACATGATCGTCCTTTATATTTATTTTATATTTATTCTGACCCTGAATAATATAAATGACCCAAAGTTGATTTAAATTCTGACCATTTAATTTATTGCCCAATAAAATATACTTCACGACAAGTTGCGATCGACATTTATTCCCTTACCAAAAAAAATAGCAATTTAAACATATGCAGCTACTTCAGACTTATTAGCTTAACCCTTTGAGTAGTGAGTTAATTTGTTAGTATACCCTTGGAAGTGAGTTGATTTTACGTATTTTTCCATAATAATTTATCTTTTTATTTATTTATTATTATTATATATTGCTTTGATTTATTTTACATATTTATTATAATATATATATATATATATATATATATTTATTATAATATATATATATATATATATATATATATATATATATATATATATATATTTATTATAATATATATATATATATATATATATATATATATATATATATATATATATATATATATATATATATATATATATATATATATATATTTATTATAATATATATATATATATATATATATATATATTTATTATAATATATATATATATATATATATATATATATATTTATTATAATATATATATATATATATATATATATATATATATATATATATATATATATATATATATATATATATATATATATATATATATATATATATGTATATATATGTATATATATATATATATATATATATATATATATATATATATATATATATATATATATATATATATATATATATATATATATATATATATATATATATATATATATATATATATATATATATATATATATATATATATATATATATATATATATATATATATATATATATATATATATATATATATATATATATATATATATATATATATATATATATATATATATATATATATATATATATATATATATATATATATATATATATATATATATATATATATATATATATATATATATATATATATATATATATATATATATATATATATATATATATATATATATATATATATATATATATATATATATATATATATATATATATATATATATATATATATATATATATATATATATATATATATATATATATATATATATATATATATATATATATATATATATATATATATATATATATATATATATATATATATATATATATATATATATATATATATATATATATCATTCGGCTCAATACAGATGCTTTTAATATTTTTTATAGAATTAATATATGTTAATTTATTTCGTACTCTTTAATTTATTGCTATCGTTTACATTAATTCAATTTTTTTTATATATTATTTCTTCAGTTATGTATGTAAATATTATATATTGTATATATATAACTATCTAAGGTACCCTAAAAAAGTGAAAGATCGATCACCGTACATGTATGGTGATACTCCTCAAATAATTTATGAGCCACTCGCTGACAATTTTCCTAAAAACTATACAAGGAAGAATTCACACGCGTTGCGATTTAGAAAAGGCCTAGGTACACACGAAAAGCGCTCTTCTGCATGCATATGCTACTTCAATGTTGTTATGAATTTCGAATACATTTTCTTCATAGATTTTGAGAAAGCCCTTGATCGCGTAAAACACGATAATCTTATAAATGGCCATCGGAATCAATCAGTAGTAATAAACATCAAACCGAAAATATTCCAATACAGAAAGTTTTTCGTTCTCCTCCTATACTCAATTTATACTCCGAAACAGATTCAGAGAAGCACTCCAGGGACAAAAAGGAATAAAAATCGGCGGGGAGACAATTTACAACATTCGTTATGCCGATGAAACGGCAATATTTGCAAATGTCCCTACCTGCCACCCCTCCCACAAATGACGTCCCTGTTTAGAATCCAATGGAAATGCTCGGTTATGTAGCGTTTATAATAAGACTATATAACAATATTACGACACGTATTAAGTGAGAATCGATTGCAGAATATATAAACCGAATTTTGCCCAATAGGCGAGGGCAAAAATTTATCCCTTCGTAGAAGTCAAAAATCCACATCAAAAGCAATAAAATCGTGCCGTCACAGAAAAAACTCTCGGTTATCTAGCGTTCATGTAAAGAATTTAAAAATAATTTTACGACATTTTTATCATATCTAAACCAAATTTTGAAATTTTGAACCAAAAAAACAATTATTCCTTCTCAGAAGTCAAAAATACACGTCAAAAGCAATAAAATCGCGTCGTCCAGTAAAAATGCTCGGTTATCTAGCGTTAATATTAAGACTGTCTATGTCAATATTATGACTTACAATAAGTCAGAATCGATTGTAGCATATCTAAACCGAATTTTGACCGATAGGAGAAAAGTGATAATTGTTTTTGTGCCATCCTATTGACCAAAATTTGATTTTAATACACTTTCTTTACGCCACATTTTTTGTTTAAAAAAAGCCATGGTTATAAGATTTCGTAAATACCACTGTAGCGTATTTATTAAATATCGTTTTCAGGAACGCCAATTACACAGAAAATTAACAGCTGCATGAAATATACAGCTCGTTTTTTAGAATGCTTTGTAGACAATGTACTGTGTTTTTGAGAATGCTTTGTAGACAATGTACCGACTATATTACTGATATAAAAATATATTTAGATGTTTAAAACTTTCATTTGTATATTGTACTCAAATGAAGAACTCTACCTATATATGGACAGCGATGCTTTTTTGACGTGGAAGGCATGGCAGATTTACTGTTCTTTTACTTTTTGGTGCCTAGAAGTCATTACGCAAACTCTCATAGACAAATGTCGAGTCTACCGACGAAATAGAGTCCGTACACGCCTACCTGGTCAAGTACCGTTATCTATTCGTAAAACGATTACGATAATTTGACCGGAGCGAATGTGTTGCGCGTATCGAGCTACTTTTAATGACCAAATTTGCGGTCATGACCAATATTCGCCTCGCGCCAACGACCTAGGGTTATCAACCTTCTGACGCTCCCACAGTGTCTCGACACTTCTGATACTTCTGGCGAGAAGTCTGGGTAGAGAAAAACGTTTCAAGTCCCAGATACTCTTATTTAAAGTGTATTCTAAAGGGATGGGATTTTTTATTTGGTCCATATATAGCATGTTTTTATAGAAATCTCTTAATTCCCTTCGATTCCAGTGACAATGTCCAAAGAACTTATTGAAGAACTTAACGTATTGGATTGGAGCTCTTCTATTCTAGAGACATTGATTTTATTTTCTAGTGACACTAAGCATCCTTCAGCTCTAGATTTAAAATACTCTTAGTTCAATGGTAACAAAAATAACTACGTCTAACAAATTGTAATATATATTGCGGTTCATTAAAACCGTGTAGTAATCGCGTTTATAAGTTTGCGCCAGACTACATAGTCATTGTGTGATCCATTGGTTTGTTTTAATGAACTGTGGTACTTTGTAAGTATAAATAATTTGTATGTAATTTAATCGAAGCATGATTAATTTATTGTTTTACGTACATACACTTATTTATCTTAACTTAATTCTTTTTAACATTTGCCCTTAACCTATTTAATATATAATAAGCCGGAAATTATAGCCACTTTGACTTTTCCATATCGATACTAGTTTATTTATAAGCATTAATGTACATGCTACTTTGTGTAACGTTTCTACTTATATACCAATATTAAATATGCATTGTATACTTTCATTTATCGGAGCGACTACGTTTATTTCATTTTTAGCGCTTTTATAACTGTCATAATAAAGATATAAAGCACTCTAGGGGTGAAAATGGAAGTGACGTGTCTGCTTGAGGGGCGTCTCGTGTGCTTAGTGTACTATACATAGTTTATTATTTATGTGCTACAACGTACATATTATAGAATTATAGTATCAAAGATAATGAATATGAATTAAAATACTATTAACACAAAAAGTCTGTATTGAGGCGTTTGATAAACCATTTTATCCTTAATACTTAGTTAATAGGAAAAGCTGCTTTGAATTTCCTTAAATTGATATTTTCTTTAGTAAAAATCTAGACAAGAAGTGTGTTCCGACACATTTTTTTAAAAGAAGCCCTAAACGAGACGGATATACCCTATTTGCGTTAACACAGTCAGTTCGAGAGCTATCCATTTCATCATAATTCATAATATAGAAAGAGATGAAATGATTTTTTTCTATAAACGTCGTTTACGTTGTTTAATTGTTAATGTCGTTTACGTGTAGAGAGAATCTCCATTTGCTCTCAGAAGTGATTCCGAGTTTATTTATACGCTGTTTGCTTTAACACAGTCAGTTCGAGAGTTATCCATTTTATCATTATTCATAATTGAGAAAGATGGTAAGTTTGGGTTTACGCCCTTACTATTAGCTCTAAAGCACACGATACGGATATACGTTCGATATACTTATCATTATTCCTGTTTATATTTTGAATAAATTTATAGTTTTTTTTTCTATATTATGTTCAAAAAATAAACCGCGTGCTTAAGAGCTAATAGTAGGGGCCGTAAACCCACACCTGTCATCTTTCTTAATTATGAATAATGATGAAAAGGATAGCTCTCGAACTGGCTGTTAACGCAAATATAGTATAGTGTCCATGTTAACGCTGTAAATGTATCGCTTGAGATGTCGTTTTGCCCAGGAAATTGAACACTAACAAATCACATATGGTTCAGTCAATATTTTCAATGTATAAAATCATTTAAAACACACGTATCATCGACTATTAATTATAAAGATGGATCAAATCCATTTTTCTGTCCATGTGAAATGTTCAGTAATGATTTTATCAAAACATACATACATATTATGTTTTGCTAAAACCATCTTAAGTATTTTGCTGGTCCTTCGATCATTGAGTAGATGGCCTTTCCACGTGGGTTAAATTCACATGCTTTAGAAAGATAACCACTTGACTTCCATCCATTTCAAGGAGTCCTTCTCCATTATAGGAGAAGGAAGGATGGAAGTCAAGCCTATACATATATGGTGAATCGATAGAATGTGATATTAATTCAAGAAATTATAGTTCTCTTATGATTCGACACTTATGAAGGTAAACTATCTTCTTATATATAATTGTTCTAAGCCGCTTCCTCTTCTGGACGCGCATAACTTAAAATAAAAATTCTCCGTTCAATTCTCTACTCTGAAAATCGTATCGCTTTGTATGAACGGTAATAATACACGTAAACAAAGGAAATATATTTAATTATAATAATAAATAATAATTAAAATAAAAATTGAATTTGCGAAAAATTCTGTTGTTTCGACCAATGAAAAATAAGCATTCAAATATTATATAAAACAAGATGGCCGACAGTACCATGACAACAGTTTTAAATAATTATTATTTAATAATAAAATTTTGCTGCGCGACAATAATTTTCATTAATTCGTCATTTGACTGAATATAAATAATCGGATTGCTAATTAACTAGGTGCGTCATAACTATGAAAATTAAATATATACATAATGTGTTGAGGATTAGAAGAATACATTGATTAAACTAGATAAATTTTGAATTCCCGGAGACGGGCTCCGAGGCCAAAAAGTGAGTTTTTCCTTTTATTAATAATCGGATTTCAAATTTACTAGGTGTGTTATAACTATGAAAATTAAATATATACATAATGTATTTAGGATAAGAAGAATACGTTGATTAAATTAGATAAACAAACATAAAATAAAGTGAGTTTTTCCTTTTATATTACATACACATTATCATTGCTTCCGATTTAATGCACATATACGTTAGATTTTAAGAATTGCAAATAAACCGGGTATGTTTTAAACGTGAACGTGTAATATATCCTTAGATATTATATATTACACGTTATGAGGACTGAAAGTTAATGTCGATCAAATCGGCGCTGTCGCAGTGGGAACGCTATATATATCAGCCAACGGACAGCTTATAAATGTGTAGTTTCTTGAATCATGGATTACAACTAGTTTAAAAAAAATGCGATAGAGCTGAGTCATTTTTCTTTTACTGTTTTAATTCTGGTTGATATTACTGATCTTTCTTAAAAGTTATTGCAGTTTTTCATTAACCGCGCGTAGATGTCTTCCTTGGAAAGAAGACACTTATCTTTTGTGACCGTGATCTCGTTTTAACTTTTATGTTTTTTTTTGTTAAATCAGATACCGTTGGCGTTAATGTCGGAAGTTACACAGCAGGTAGTATTCCGGTAATTTAGAACTTTCCGCGCATATTGTTTTATTTGCTCACTTTTGAATAATCCAGGTTGGTAATAAAAATAAGTGGTTAACGTATGAATTTGCTTTGTATGAGTGGTAGTGTTCTTTTGGATACAGCCTGTGGTTTTGATTCTAAAAGCAAATTTCTTCATCTCTTCCCTTACTATTTCTTGGATTTTTTTTATGTTGTATCTATGGCGACAAACCCGAAACGTTTAGTACCTAAAAACTAACATCCGCCAATTTATAGTCGAGATACCGCCAGAAATGTATGCGAAAGTCATTAAAACGATCTACTTACTCCCACTTCTAGCACTCGACCTACCTCTGGAACCTCTCCCGCTGGCCATGCAGTGTCTTGAGTTTTGCACATCTAAAATGCCGTCACCGTTGCAGTGGGAGCGATCGTTACCGAACGTTCTTTTGTGAATTTTTTATTGCTTTTGAGGTGAATTTTTGACTAAAATTCGGTTTGAATATACTTTAATCAGCCATATTATATCAAAAGTTCATTAAAAAAAGAATAGAGGTTATATATTCATCAGAAGATGTCATCCGTATTTGTTTAAAAACTAAAATTTGCATAAAACGTATTAATATAAGTTTAACTCTAGTTAATTCAGTGCCAAAATTAAATAAAAAACGACAAGTATTTGTACGGAACGGCCGTTCTAGTTATTCCTTATTCTGTGGTTCTATGCTTCGATTTGCAAGATATTTCCTGGAACGTATCTACTACTTAAATCGAGGGATGAGTGTGTATCTATTTGAATTGTAATGAAGGAACGAATTGATAATATACTTAATAACTTTGTGAAAGGAATACTTATGGCTAGATATTTGATTATATACTTATCAAGCGCGTACCTTTATTTGAGGTGTATTATCGCACATTAAATGCCACTTTGACACTATCAAAAATTCGTGTCAATCTTATTATTTTAAACGTAATCTTCTCATGAAGATAATATGCGTCGGTGGTTTGTGAGAGGTGGGGGAGGGGGAGGGGAGTCGTCGGGCGTTTCTGCACTGCTAGCACCAAAAGGTTGGCGACCGCCGACTCGAACAATACGCGCTTCGAATTAATTCGGGTTTGTTTGACATTGAATATCTCGTATGGCCTTTGTTCGCGCGATCGCGCTTGTGTGCGTACTTGTGTCTGTATGACTGTCTCTCTGTGTGACATCATCGCACGACTGCAAGAATCCGCGCTGCATTGTGCGGTGCAGTGCGTGAGCGCCGTATCGAGCCATTGTGTCTGTCGTACGCAGGTTGTTCCGGTTCGCCGTGGCCGATAATTGCTTAACAGGTGCTCGCGAGACGAGATTATTGGCCGCGTTTCTCGACGAGAATCTATGATACCGACCCCCCCCCCGCACTCCCTTTTTCGTATTAATATTCTATAGCTGATACTGTCTAGACGCCTTATAATGCCTAAACTTTTGAGGACGCTCGATTTGAATATCGTAATATAGTATTATTTTGTCTTTGACGGTTAAAAGCCATCTAGAAATTTGACTCATAAGCAGCACAAATTTCACGACGCCAGAGTTCACGGTACGGGAGTTTTTGATGTTTTAATAAATTTTCTGCTTTTTAATTATGACTTGATACAGTACATAGCGTAACAGGATTATTCATTCCGAAACACGATTTCAAACATCAAAGTAAAATTATTTTCGAAACTCATAGATGTTAAAATTAAATCCATATCGAATAAAGCGAGTTTTTGGTATATGCAAAAAGCGATTAAAACGTTAATTATTAATCAGTAATTATTTGCGATGTTTCGTTAATATCCTAAATATCTCATGGAAAACCTTGAAGGCTAACTGACATACGGCTTCTACAAATAGATTCTTTATCTCGACTAAACTGTATTTGTAAAATATATAATAACACAGCACATTGCCTATAAATCATTATGTACAATTCCTACCCTTAAAATGTTTCACGTAGCTGTGAATTTTGTGTATGTTTGGCCTTTAAATGCTATTTAAGAAATCTTATATTCCTCTATAATTTTTTTATTCATCGTGTTTTACTAACAACATTTTTTGTATAATATATTAGTACATGATTAGAGATTGCAATAATACCGGTATTACCGAGAGAAAAATTGATATTATTATTATTTTAATTAGTTGACCGAAAAAATAATCTGAGTATCGCTCTATGATTCACCACGTTTATTGATTATAAAAACTAAAGGATTCGAATACACCGGCAATTATTGTTTCGATATATTTTTAATTAAAACAGGTTCAATAATTATAAACAAAATATTTTCGAATATTTGAGCGCCAAATCATTTTTCTTTTGGAACAATCTAGTCTGGATGTCTCCTAAATTTTTATACCAGGGGCCAGAGTACTACTCGCCAATTTATTCCAATAAATATATATAGCAACTCATTATTTTTGTCAGTTACGATAATTCGAATGAACCTTATGAGAAAGAGTGCGTAGAAAATAGTGGACATATTTATTTTAAAAAACATATTTCTATGATTGATGATTATGATATTTTTGTGATTGAGATGTGATATATTTATATTATTAAACGTTTAATACTAATTTTAGATTATTTAGAAGATTTATCTCTCGTATACTTATTTATTTCTACTCATGTTAAAAGAAACATTATCTGAATTTGAGTTATGAATGTTTACGTTTATATTATAGAATACTAAATATGTAAATACTGCATAACCTTTTAGTCCCAGACAGTTTGGTCTAACGTAAACAAAATTATTGATTTGCATTTGCAAATAAATTATGTTATACACATGATGTGGGGTAATAAAAAACAATAATATTTATTTGTTACAACATGACATTGAATCATTGAAAGCTAAAATAATCCGATTTGACTCTCGAGCAACCCTTCCAAAATTAGGTTTTATACCAACTGAAAAACCACTGCTGATGGCTTCGTACCATATGGTGTATAAAGTAATCAAATGCAGAAGAGTTAATAAAATCGCGGGCATTAGAAATGGCAACGGTTGTTCTGGGAAGAGAAGTCTTTAACAAGTCTCAGACAAGAAGTCTAAAAAATTAGTGCCGTTATCAAATAATGCTATTCAAAACCGAATTAGTGATTTGAGTTTGGATATTTTGGATCAAGTTGAGCTAGCTACCTTAAAAATCTCTCTAGTTAAATGAAACAATTGATTTTGCAAATTGCAGTCAAAGCAATATGTTTATGATGGTGCTATAATAAAAGATTTCCTATTCTGTGAATACATGAAAACAATGGTTTTTTTTAAATAAAAAGATACATTTCTTACATTTTTTCAAATACGTTTTTATTTAAATATAATTACTGAGACTTACTTATTGCTAGTATTTAACATCAATGCTTAGTGAAACATATTCCATGGATTATTTCGGTAAAAATATGTCTGAATTGAGATAAAAACGTACAAATGTGTTCAATACCTGCTTTTGTATTCACTTCGCCAGCCACCCCTATTATAAATAAGGCGCAATCATTACTCTGTTACGTAACATAATTACTGAGAACTGCTAGTTATTTCTAGATTTGCTTGAGATAGAGAAAATATATTCATTTTATGTTGACACGTCGCTCATATACAAAAATATCGAACATGTTGCGCTGAAATATCGAAGTAGAGTGACAGATGTATAGTTATTTTGTTATCCGTTGCGTGTACCACTGCCGTTACTAGTACTACTACGAGTCCAACTCTATGGGTGGGCACCCAGCTTTTGACGGCGGGATGAGCGGGAACCACCCTCCGTAGTACTACATATTTTATCGGAGTTTCATTAGTATTTCTTCCGAGCGTCGGGGCCGACATTTAGTGCTCTCGTTGGCTGACCTACATTGCTTTGCAAATGCATGCATTTGCGTATCATCCTAGTAATAGAACACCCCCCAAAATTCCAGAGGGATGTATATGCTGCCTTAGTTGCAGCCTCGGCCCTCGGATATCTCTAAGGGGCCGAGCCCCTTGGCCCTGCTTGCGTTACTCTGCAATGCTTTGTTCGTCACCCGAGAGATCACTCCCTCATGGGTTTGGGTTTTAACCTCATGAGGGTCTCCCCGTTCTCCCACACTATGATCAGAAACTATAGCGTGTGGTCGACTGGCGCCGAAAGTAGGGTGAACTGATATTTCGGCCCTCTTGGACTAAAAGGAATAATATTGTTCTACTTTAATATCCTACTCCTATAAAACTACTTGGATTAATCCTCTACAATGAGCATCATTTTTTCCTACGCTTTTACTTTCGTCGTTTTTTTAAAACTATGCCACGGAGATATCGTTTACAACAAACATGTACGGATTTAAAAAAAAAACAAAAAATATTTTCTGTACTACTGGTATTTCATTTTGTAATACCGGTAGTACCGAGCGTCAATTATTCCCCCAATACCAGTATTACCGGTATTCTAATCCCTACATATGATATAATATGTCAATGTTGTGCTTTGAGATTTTTTGCTTATATAGTATAATTTAGTTTAAATAAATCAATAATTTATAGCTGGCTGTTGCATAGTCTTCATTGCTGTTTAAATGTTCAACTACAAATTCATTAAAAATACGTTTACAAATTTCTATCGCTTTTATTTCAATACATTTTGACACACGCCTCAAATATATATACTATTATCTATTCCGCGATATCATAATATTGTTATGTAACACATTTCTGATTATTTTTTTAGTAAAATTGGTAAATTAAAACAGTTAACATATTCATGCATCACTCAATAGCACTTAAATACAGAAACATCGAGAAAAGGATTAATTATGTACTGACAATTTGAAGTTTAGCTTTCAAAGATATTTTTGACCGCTCTTAAGCGATTGACAGATTGATAGTCTTTTACTTCTACGCCTTAGACTCGAAGGTCTTTATTTCTAATACAAATATTTAATGCTACATGTCTCAACTCCATTAAGAAACATGAACACGTAATCCAAATAAATTCCGGTAAATAGCACTAGAATTGATTTATTACGGTAACCTATTTTATAAAAATGTATTATTTTTAAACAGGATTATAATTTACTAATGTATCAGATTTTGCGTTCATAGATATATAGATATTTTATATTACAAAAATATAACAACAGTTCAAACATGTTCACTCTATTATACTTAATAATTAACTGACATATTTATTTAATTACGTGTAGAGAGAGGTATTACAGCTTTTCGACAATCATACACAAAAAAAATAATAGAAACATATTTACAATAATAAAATTAACGGATAGACTACAATGTGTCCACCAACTGCGAGTACCTGGATGAAAACAAATCAATATTATTCGTCATAAGCGCTGATAATTTGGTGGCTTCTAAAAACGAAGTTTATCCAAAATCTCCGGATTGTGTGTTTTTCATACCGGAAGTCTTATTGCTTTCCTAAGTACACTCGTCGACACGACTCGAGTGAATCATATCCCAGAATTTTATGGGAAATAATAATGGATAATATTTATATTCTTTCATATACATGTATCTGAAAAATATTTTTGGACCCTTTTTGTTAGAAGAGGTCGGATTTAACAAGTGATTATACAAGGTACACAATGCCTTCGAGCTCTTCGAAAAACAAATCTGAACATTCTTGAGGCGTTTTATATATAAATATGAAGCCCAAATTAGTTACTACTTCTGTGCAATGAATCATGTTGTTGCTTATTTCATAAATATAATTTAGTAATGTTTCTGTGACCGCGCACATAAATTATAAACATCGAATTAGTCATCGGCGTAAAGTAAGAATATATAATTATGATTAATTCAAAATCATTAATAAGTTGGAGAAACATTAACGTATTCCTATTTGTTCAACAATCTACAGATCGATTTACATAGTTTACTCATAATAAAATCAATTTAAAACTTGTTTAATTATATTTCAATAAAAGTGTTATAATTTTTGAAAGTAAGGTGCAATGAAACTCGCAATGACTTAAATATAATTCAAAGTGAAAATGTCTAGCATCCGTGTTCAATTAATGACAACTATAACAGGTATTAAATTACAAATACAATTAGATGAGAAAACAGCAAGAGAAAACTTAACGTTTATATATATTCAATAATATATTTAGCAATAGCATTGTAAAATATATTATATATCAATACCAAAAGTACATCACTGTATATTTTGTGTCTTATAGAATGAAGCTGATTCTTGATCTAAATCATTTATATTTTTGTCACATTTTTAATGTTAAATCTGTTTCTTTTCTCCCATCGGAAACTTTTTTATTGGAACATTAAAATTTCTTATTTTTGGAACCAAGAATATGTAACTTTCTTGCCGAAAATCTTCTGAGCTTCAAATGTATCATCGGTTTTTCATTTTTTTTTAAAACTTCATAAAATATGAGTTTATAACCGCATTAAAAAAAAATTAAAAATGTAATTATTGTAGTTATATAACAGTGAAACATATTATATTACACCAGATAATTATAATTTATTGCGTTTTAATCAAAACTTTTGATTGAATTACCATTGTTTTGTGTATATTATGACAGTTTATGATTTATGAACGTATAATGGCGTTTTATTACGCTTTCAGCGGATGTTCTGTATCTTTTGAAACGATTCAAAGTTCGGATGACCGAAATAAACGCTCCATATGCTAAGTTATTTTTATATGAAGATTGTTTTTTAGATTCTGTTGGATACATAGTGAAAAATGCGCGTTGTGTAATCGGGGGATCGAATTTAATCCATAAATTTCTGCAGAAAGCCTAGACGTAGTCAAAGTCAAGATTTCCTAAACATTTTCTGTGATGGAACATTTTTTGTTAATTTAAAAATATTAACGGAACACCTTGTTTATTTTGTATGGTAAATCGAAATTTAAAAACAGTGTATTCTAAAAATACTTTAGATACTTCTTTATCTACTTTAAAATTTAATTCATTCAAACATGTATATAATGCGGAAAAACATAATTTAATAGTGGAAAACCAAAATTATATTTTTCTCTTAAAAGATACAATTTTATATTTTGTATTAAAAAATGTAATACTCTTTCCTAGGGATTCCAATCCCGGGCCAAAATTTTGATCCCGGGATTTCGGTATTACAATTAGTCGATCCCGGGATCCCGGGACCAGTCCCGGGATTATTTTCATGTTATTTTATCGATACAAATAATTTAAAATGAATAATACAATATATTTTTACATCTGTTTTTTATAACGTACAATGTATAAGTACGTATAATTTTACTCTTGAACTTAAAATAGAAAATAATATAATAAAAATAAAAAAGGGAAGGTCTTATATATTTATTTGAGAAGAAAAAAATGAACTTTTGACAATGTATGTACATAGGTATGTACATTCATAGACACAATTAATTGAAAACATTATTTTGAATAAAACTCACGAAGTAACATCAAAGCATCAAGTGTTTTATCATTTAGCCTTGATCTGATTTTGGTTCCTAAGCAGCCTGCTGCTGAAAAAGCACGTTCAGACTCACAGCCTCAAAGATTCACAGATGACACGTGCAACTCGCGCAAGTTTGTACACGAAACGATGTCGTCAATAATAATTCGATTGTGCTTGATAAATCAACCAATCCGAAAAATTTGGGATTATGTTTTATAATCCCGGGACTCATCCCGGGATTGGAATCCCTACGTCTTTCCTTGTAATGATTAATTACATTGCATTTTGTAAATATATCTGCCAGATTATCAAGATTTATAAATCATGAAGGATTTGTTCAATTTAATTTTTTTTAATAAAAAAATACATGTTTTTCTCTTTGTGATTTATCGCTTCGAAACGTGAATCGTTTCGAAGTGTATCTTATGACATAAAACACACATTGTATCAGGAGCATAAGCAATAGACGTAAATTCAAAATTTAACCCTTCGTTTCAAGGTGTTGCAAATTTGCAACAAACTCCAAATTGTAATGATATTTATATATGACTTCATAAATTCCTTATCTTCATAATGTTTTGTAGTGAAATAGTTGGAATTTAATTTTCAATATATATGTATATATATTTTTTTATTATATAGAGCAATATTTAACCTTAAATGTTTTTTTCAATGACACTTCTTTAACATTAGAGTTTGAAAAAAATATAGTTTGTATATTTTTTTCTTCAATCATGCATCATTCGAGTTACCACATCTTTATTTTGATTAAGTACCTATCTTTAACCATAAATTCTTGCGGTACGAAAAGAAAGTACATTTCACACACGTTTGTCTTTTTATTAACAGGCGAATAATAGCCTGTTAATAAAAGGACGAACGTGTTTTAGCAACTGCCAGATAAATTATATTTCTACTGGTAAAAATACATATTTATCGATGAAAATATATTTCGATATAATTTCACTGAAATGACGTAGTTAAAAAAGTTCGAGTTTTTTTAAGAGATAACCCGAGAATTTCTGTTTTTTTAGGATTGATAGTTTTTTTTTAATATTTCGATTTCGTTAAGATTCATTATTGCCATGCATTTTTCTGGCCAAATTCAAGGTGTGGCAAATGCTCTCCCAGACAAAAAAGAAACGATCTCAAAAATTAGTTTATCTTTCGAATGATATGGAATTAAATTTTAAAAGAGCGAACCCGAAAGGGATTTTTTTGAGAGGAACGGATTCCAGTTTTAATTTAATCGAAGAACACACATCTTTGATCCCATTGAAAAGAAATACCACTGGAATAGATTCATGAAGAATTGAAAAGTGTTTTGTGCCGAATTAATATTTCAATAGAAAAGATCGTGGTAAACAACGAGCAATAAGTAGTTCCGCGAATTAATCAAACTAGCTCGGCGATCTAAATATTTGGTTTTATAAGTGCTCGTAATTATAATTGGTTTTAATTTTTTTTGAAATCAGACAGATAATGTTTATTATTATTAATACAAGGCATATTTTAGAAGTGTGTTTTATTTTTAACATAAATATATACTATTATACATATGTTTTTTTTCCGAATGGAATTCCGAAAAAAATTAATAAAAACTTGAAACAATATTAAATTAGTAAGCTCGCCAAAATTATAAAATAAAAATTCGGGCACTATTGGAATTATTAATTGTATGTGGTGATTCTATTCATAATCAAGTACTTTCCAACTTTTGCTAACATTGTTTTACAGGGTCATTTTCTGGCGCGTACGGTGAGATACATTCCTTTTCGCTCGCTCGCGTGTTAAGTGACGAGAGGGAATGAGAGATAATTACATGCATTCCGTATTTTGAATATTTTTTCACTTGCTCACAAACTGCTTCAATGTGCATTTTGGGTATTTTACTTCAAGAAATTATCGATGAGAATGTAACCGTAGAGCGCAAAAAATTAAATTTTGTATCCAATCAATAATCACATTTTAATATGCATCTTCGTCTTCTCCCTCTTCGGGTCGACTCACGTAGTAACGTTTTATGTGTGACATCTTCAGTATGAAGTTTCAATTATTTACAGAAATTTCAAGCCTTACTGAATCACTTTCTATTAAAATATTTTTTACAGTCTATTTATTTTCAACATTTTTTTCTTTAATTTTTGTCCTGTGATTGGTCGGTCGCCCTTAGAAATGTACCAACTACTATTAATGTACTAATATCATATTTAACCACTTAACGCCAGCGACTCACCGGTGCGTCCTGTGATGATTATTCTTTTAAACAAATTAATTTTACGAGTTATTTAAAAAATATTTTTTATTTATTATAAAATATTATTGTTTAGCTTCTTTATTCAGTAAGCCAAGTATTTTATATTTATTTAAAGAAAGAGATACAGACGCGTGAGGGAAATAACCGGTGACTCACTAAAAAATCGCTGCCGTTTAAAGGGTTATAATAGTTTATTATTTCCTACTTTCTATCTCCTTTATGTCTTTAGGTAATATCCGTTTGTTGAGTATTTATTTTATTACTTACATCCCGTCACTATTCGTCTGTCTTCCTTTACACATTCACCAATCCTTAACTTGAGTTTTGTCGCTACTATCTGTCCCTGAAATCGTCTCGACCTCTTTAAAGTAGGTCAGTGGCACCCAACATTTTTTAAAATCAAATTTATTTTTCATATCACTGCGATCCACAATTATTTGACGTTGATTTTACTATTGCCAAAATAAAAAAAATATTAATTATAATATTACTTTCTTTAATTTTTACAAACATTATTTCTTATCAGTAAACTTATCATTTGTAACAGTAGACCCCCCGAATAACACTCCGAAAAATGCGACAATGTGTCATATTTTTAATTAGTATATAAAAAATAATAAAAAATAACAGCATTAAATGTTTTGTTTAATATAAAAAAATATCTTAGATAAAAATATAACTCGGTTTTTTGTGAGTTGCGGTCCGCGTGGTTTTTCAGGTTTTCGGTTGTGGCCCGTCGCGAAATAAGGTTACTACTAACCATTGGTTTAGAGGCAAATGGCTTCTGTCAAGCGTTTTTTTTAGTGTCGGTAAATGCTATAATTGTCCTTTTCCCGATCTCTTTCGCCATTTAAAACGTTTTGGCTGGAAAAACTTCCATTAAAGTTCTCAGAATCACTGTTGAGAGGGCATTGGACCATTATTTTTTTCATTCCAGTTCAATAAAAAATATGTATATATCGGTTCGGTCCCGGTCCCCAAAAATTTTTGGTTATGAATCAGAGACGTCATTTGTGCTTTTTATAGAGGGGGGAGGGTAAAAGTTGACCACTCAGTGATAATTTTTTAATATTTTGAATTCATTAAAAATCTCAAAATGACATGCATTTTTCTATCCAAATTAAAGGGGGGCTTTACCTGACTCCCCCCTCCCACCCCCCACCCCCCAATGACGTCCTTGATAATAAGTTGTTTTCATCATTTGCTGTGCACTCAAAAGTCATACATAAAATTTACTCACTAGAATATTTTATGCTTATTTTTTTAAACAAATTTAAGTGTAATAAATATACATGAAGTAATACGATTATGATATACATATGTATCTAAAATTTAACTTAAATTTATAAAAATAAATAAAAAAAACTATAGAAAAATAATGTTTATTATATTCAAATTAAGATATATATTTAAAATTATACTTAAATTAAAAATAAACATATTTCGAAAACACTCCATCGTGATCCCAATCACCTTAGCAACTAGAAATTGGACCTGTTCAAATTATTTATGCTACTCCACGGCACTAATTAAAAAATCCTTTTCACTTTCACTCTTTACGAATTTATAAACATCCTAAATTAATTCCTTTGATTAAGGAGAAGGAGAAAATCCGTGTCCAAATTTAGACTTTTTCTAAAATAAAACCGGTGTTTTATAAAATAAACAAATTAATTTTATTTTACCTCTGACTCAATAATCAGAGTTAAAATAAAATTAATCTCGTTTTAATTATTGTGCAACATATTGATTAATAAATTAGATAAAATGATGATACCAAAATTGAATGAAAGTAGCTTTGAATAAAAATAGTTTTACTAGTTGTAAAAGTATGATTGATAGATTTGAATGTTTTGATGCTCAAGAAATATTGGAGATGTATGTTTTAGTATAATATGCAACTAGAGTATTTTATTGAGTATTTAAAAAATAATGATGATGTATACATAGATTTAATACTAGTAATAGAGACAATTGAAGGATAGTTAAGTATGATAATGAGTACGGCCAAGGGAATTTTTTTAATAATACTCTTAGGACAATCCGCAAAAATAAAAATGTAGTGAATTTCCTCAATGGAATAAAGAAACACCTTCATTAACAAATAAATTATAATATTAAATATTTTTTATCTCTTTATAATGAATACAGAAACGACATTCCCAGTATAACGAATCTTAAATTAGTCCCCGAAAAACTTTCATACAGAATGTTTCCATTGTAACGAAGACTGATCTCTTCGATTAATCTTCGGAAAAGGGTTCGTTGTTCAACAGTAATGCATAAACAATTATAGGACAATTGTTTTATAAATTGCTCATTTAATATTAGCTACGAGGAGCTGATCCATTCAGATCATTTAATTAAAAAAAAAAAATTTTATAGACAATTAAAATTTATTAATAAATATTTTCATTAAATAGTTCATTAAATTGTTTTCCAATTTTAATATGTAGGGTTTGTTATCTTGATAGTTACATTGTTTTGATTATTATCTGATTATTTTTTTGATATTTCATTTGTAGATAAAGTTTTTTAGTCATTCATTATCACTCGCCTATTTGATAATAACATAACGTAGTGATAATGCGCGTCGCAAGCGAAGTATGCTCATGCAAAGCAATATGAATTCATTATGTAAAACATCTGTCGGTTTTTACTAAATCCGTCTTGTATGCCGTTTAAGTACACTGCGTTCAAGGTTTATTTTTAGTTTGTTTCAATGCATAGTTACTTTAACAGTTTCCGCTCACATTTTTCCTTTAGGTACTATTAACTTTGTTTCCGGTTATATTTTTACCTCTCGATGCGAAAAAATGACTTGGATTCGTCGTATTAGCGACACGATCAATTAATTTATTTCTATATACATATGTATGTGCGAATTAAACACAACATTGTGTTCTCTGTAGCATGTATACTCCTTTAAGATACTCCTTTATCATTCATATAGATTCATTTATAAATTTTTTAAGTATAGCTAAAAATCTCATAATCTTGAACTGAAAAACAATATTTAATATATGTATCTGATTTCATGTACCAATTTTAATTTATGATATGCTCGTTTCTAAATGTATATATTTTACGATATATTTATTTATTGTTTTTATATGCTCATGACTTTTATATATATTATATAATATATGTACCATATGTAATTTTATCTATTTTTTGTGATTTGGCTGTTGTTGCTATCTTATCGCAGTTGCGAATCGTACACCATTGCTAACGATAGTTATGATTGTGAATAATCAAATTCGTTCCATTTGACTACGATCAATCGAAAGCTTCACTTCGTAAGCTTCTTCTTGATAAAAGCTGCATTGACGTCAATCAAGATGTTGCTTCTCAATAAAGCGTGGAATTGTATGGGTTGGCAACCTTAGACACGATTAAAAAACACACCCACGTATAGATTAAATTAAGACGCATCCAGACTATTTTAGACGATGTGCAATATAATTTAAATTTAATAACTTGTTCACTAATTGATTTTTTAACATGTATAATTTTAAAATATATATTGACTTAATGATCTTTCTGCTATTTTTTCCTGCTATGTCGCTTGTTCTTTGCTCATTGGCAAAATAGCTCAGATTTGCTCTGAGTATGTATCTTGCGAATTACATGTATTATTAATGTCGCGTGCGCGATTTCCGCTGCGGTGATTATGCGAAAAATACGAAGCAACGACGATGATAATAATAATGTAATTAAATTAGGTTGTTAGGAATTTAATTTCAGTTTAAGACCTTCATTTTTCTAAGCCAATAAATAATTTTAATAATCGAAAGACACGTTATTTTGTAAGTATAGTGGATGAGGCGCATTGTCGTGCAAGAGAATTAAACCTTTTTGATTGACCAATGTAGGAACAAGCAAGTTTTTGATAGTTGTAGTGGTATTAGTTTATACCAAGTTTTAAATTTATACTTTGTGCTTTACACTTTGTGTTGCACGTTATAGTACGATCGAGAAATGGATCGTTTCTATCGAGTAAAAGCAACTGCGATTTTTTAGGCATTTGTATTTGTCAAGCGTTTTTATTTATTTTTTTGTTAGGTAACTTTTGTGCGTGGTTCTGATTAATGTATTCAGTGGGTCATCTTCAAGGCACTCGTCCACAGCATCATATTTTTGGAACCATCATTATTTATTTACAAGCAATTTCTGTTGCTTCATCGTTCCTATTTGCTATTCCCACTGCGATTTTATTGCTTTTAACGTGAATTTTTGACTTCCGAGAAGTGATAATTGTTTTTGCGCCCTCCTATTGACCATAATTCGGTTTGAATACACTTTGACCAATACTCTCATATCAATAAATTTTTAAATAAATAAATCTCTCAAATAAATTTTGTTTAATTTTGTAGTTTAATTAATAGGAAAAGCTGCTTTATATTTATTTTAATGATATTTTAATATAATTTTCTTTGTAAAATGCTTGACAAAAAGTGAGTTCGGGCACCTTTTTGTTTTATAAAAAGCCCTGGTAATGTTTATATTACTGTTTTGCTTTGTACGCGTGGAGTTTTAGTTTATTTTAAACATCTAGCGGAGAATCGTTATTTTCATAAAATATCCTTATATATACATTTCAAAATTCTTTCTGTATATTACATATTTCACATAAAAGCAGTGAAAAAACCAATCCGATTTCTTAGAAATCTCATATGTCAAAGCATTGAATTCACTATTCTGAACACGAATAAAATATACTATAAAGCCACAAAGACAATCCAATTAAATTAAATAAAATTAAAAAAATTGCTTCTGTTAAATAAAATACAAATATTTCAATGTATATGATTATGGTGTATCTATTAATAAAACAAATCGGGCTAGCTTTAGTCCAGATACTGTTATGGATCGAATTACATTCGTCACAGTTGCCTTTTTTAATGGTTTTATTTGATTGTATCTTAGATTAAAGATCTGCATATTAGTTAATACAAAATTAAATGATAATTTTAAACACTTTCGCTGCGCAGTCAAATGAATACATCTGCACTCTCGAATAAATTATCTGTATTTTTGGTTAAATACGGTGCACACTATCGCTCGCTACTGCTTTGCGCTAAACGCTTTTAAATTCGCGCTTTGCGATCATAAAATGTACAATAGTATTTATGATGATTAACACCTGAAATATCTGGGTTAAATTAAAATCAATCAGGTCGTGCATATTTAGTATACAAAATCTAGGTATTCTTACATCCTCAATTCAATTAAAAATATAGATAAGTAATGATTACTTACACTTTGGTATAACTAAAATTTTAAAACTAAAATAACCTTATTTTTTTAAAATTGTGTTGTGATGTGATGTGATGATACCAGTAGCAAAAATAACAAAGGAATCACCATCATAACCAAGTTATTTAGAAGTGGAGAGAATTGTGAACATAAAAAAACACAAAATATTGGCACCGTCCCTTTTAGTTTGCGACCCACTAGATATAATGAGCGCTAAAAATAATTATTATAGATTTAATTTTATGCATATAATTCAGGTTTACCATTTTATTAAACGCACGCCCCTGCTATGTGCGCCGGCGCTGCATTTGCAACTTGCGCTTGCGTCAACACTAGAATATTTTTTCCCGCTCGTTCCATTGTTATTAACCTTGTATTTCACCAAAACGATGACAAAATCTCTCATTGCGGGAATTCAGTCGGGATTTTGAGAAGACCTTTGACAAGGTTTATCATGGGTTATTATTTAAAAAATTGTCGGATCTTGATTGCTCGAATGATTTAACTCCGTTATTCTAAAGTTGTGTCACTAAGCATATCTTCACACTACTGAAGAACGGTGTCGACAATCAAACTAAACTCAAGGAATTCCAGTTTTGACTTCCGGAAAGTCTTCAAACGCTCGTTAGAGTTCTATGGCTTTCGCCATCCGGCTCCTTAATACGCTGGCATTTCACATTGATCCAATTAATGTCAGCTACGAAGAACTGGTCTGGTTCGTATAATTTAATTTTAATATTTTATTATGCTTTCTTGTGTAATAATTAAATGTATTGTTAATTTTTTTTGGGGTAACCTGTCAGGTCATAATGATCATGATTTAATTTAAATAAATATTTAAAATTTAATAAATTTATAAATTTAATAAATTTTTACGCGATAAGCGATTAGATCTGGAATAAATAGTATCTCAGATCATTCTTTGCGCGGCGTACGACCCTTATAGTATGTTAAGCATAATCGGTTTCGTATAACAGTCATTCTTATTAATAGATCGTAAAATTCAGCGTCGAGTCAAAGCATACGGTATATTAGGTATTGAAAAAATTATATGAGTACTATTATAAATATTCGTACTATATCATATTTTTATTTGAATAATATTTGTTTAAAAAATTACGGTGCGTTGCAACAGTAACATGTCATTTTTAATTAAAATTAAACTAAATTTGCAATACATGAGTTAAAAGAGACAGAATAGTGTAGTTCGCAACGTCTCAGACTAGTAACTCTGAGGTTGCGGGTTCGAGCCCCGGCAGCGACACTCGAATTTTAATTTATAAAATGTGCTATTATTAAAAAAATCTGGCCCCAGCTGCAGTGATATATATTAATTATAAATAAATTATATAGCACCTAATAATTTATAATTAATAATATAGATGTCAACAATTCCCAGACTTTCAGTCTGGTGGTTAATACTTTATTCATTATGTCTGATTGACTTACTCAGTTAGGACAGATATGCCCGTTGTAAGGCATTGGGCTTACGGCTGTCAGGTTACAACGGAAGATTTATTAAAAAAATAGATTATACTTGATCACTAAATGTAAATTAATAATATTCTTCATTTGGTATCCTCTAAACTCGACTCATTTTAATACATTTATTTACATATTTTCATATATAAATAATCGACTTATTTTATTAAAAATAGTAATATCGCTATAATTTCACGCTTCAAAAAATATTTTTATTATTTTTGTTATCTATAAATTGTATTATGTCTGACAATTTTACGAGCGAGATAATTTTAATGACTAGGGGACAGTTTTAGACACATAAGTCCACCCATGCCTGCTTCATCACTAGTTATTTTATCCAGTGCTTATATGTACATGTGTATCATATATTAAACAGCTGCATTTAAAATAATATGTAATTATACAAATGAATATAATATTTTTTATTATATATTCTCACAATATATTTTTTTAATTGCTAGGTCCAGTATTTGACCGTGAGAAAAGACTAGTCGCAAATACGCATTAAAAGCGCAATAATTCAAATTCAAGTGTATTCGTAAAGTCAAAAGACGCATTTGGTAAATGTATCACAAAATGGACCATAAACTAAGGCCGGTCGATGTCTTTACAAATACATTGATTTTTGGACTTTATGTATTCTGAGTTGCTTCAAGCTTTTCTCTAACTTTGAATGGACATCTACCCAATACTTAACATTGATCTCCAAACTGCTGCAGAGATGATACAGCTCTATAATGCAGCATCATTGTAGATTGTTCTCTAAATCAGATTTGTTCTCGATTCGAAACGATCTGATCGTGCTGCTAGTTTTTACTCGAACACTCGACCAGGCGATAAATTGTTTGACAAATTGTTAAAAATAACAAGAGATGCGATATAGTCATAGCCGAGACACGCAAGATTCCATAATATATTCTATTTGGCATCATATTCGAGTTGTAGTCGAGGCGGCGACAAAGAGCCGCCGGCGCACCGATTTACCGCAATAGGATTATTTTTTGCAGACAATGGTTGGCGACCGCTGGCCTCTGAGAGGTCGTGGCATTCGAAAAATGCGCTCGGTTTTCGCTTTCATCGCGCCGTTCTAGATAATTGTCTCCGATACGTTTGTGCCACATAGCTTGGTTCACTTCCTGTGCTCTCTGTGCGCATTTTTCTATTACACCGGCATATATTATAGACTCGTGTAACTCTATAAGCGTTTTGCTTGTGCAAAAAGAGCTTTGTATTCAACCATTAATGTATAATAAAAAAAAAATATGCGTTGAATATGTAAGACATTAAAATTTACAAAAAACACCTGGAGGGTGTTCGGCTTAGTCATGTGGAGCGCGTGTCATTTATGTATTTTATTTTTCAAAGATTCGCGCTTCGTACGATACGTTAGTTCATAACATTGTCTGGAATCCTAGCGAAATACTCCTTGTTGATCTTTATTCTTGACCATCCGGCTTCTCAATAAACCTGCAATTCAAAATGATGTTTCCGGTGGTAATTACAAGGAGTTGAAACAATTCATGCGGATAGATCATTTTCTATTTGGTAATAATCTTACGCCTGTACTATTATTTTTAAATATCTATCATTCATGAGGATGAAAAGCAGAAATTCACGAGGGCATGCTTTATTCCGTTTAGATGTGACTGAATAATCGTACAGTGGATGTTCGATACAATTTGCAAGTCAAAATGTGCAGGCTACACTTCAATTAACACAATTGACATATATGGGGCATCTCGGTTAATCTGAAGTGTCGCTACAATTCAGTAGTAATGAAGCTAGGAGTGACAAATTACAATGAACTATATAGATCAATTGCTAGGTTTCACCCTCGACTTTTTTATTACACTTATATACTGAGATTTTAAATCATGACATATGAGCATTAAAATAAAATATTTTCAGGGTGGCAAAATTTCTTGCGTTACACTATTTATTATTATATATACATATATTTACGAATTTTCAGCAAATTTGCTGAACATTTGTGACCGTGGCAGGAGTGTCACTTTCGAAATATCGAACAGTAAGTTCTAATCGCGATGAATCTCGGGATTTAAATTATATTAATACTCGCGAACCTAAAAAACACACACATATATGTATATATAGCGTAGTGATAGGGACTTCGTTATAAGAATACTACGTTATAGGGGACTAGGTATCCATACAACATTTGAGGTTAGGTTCTTTCAACTGTATTTTGTGAATTTAACGAAATCATCAAATCTAACTTTTTTCCCCAATTTTATGTATTAAATAATCTTTTATTTAGTTTGTAAACAAGAGCACGTAATGTCCTCGAGTGCCAGGGAGTCAAACGCAACAGTTTTTTTAGTTATACAGGTAACTGCCATGAACGTTGATAATATGATGAACATATTAAATTCCTTTGAAAAGTACAAGCAATTCGTTGCAATCTATAGGCGAAATCAACTAGTCTTATTTTTTATTATTTTAGAGAGTGAGCTTTATGTTATGTTTTACGTTAATTTATGTTGATTATGAAATTTCGGAATGTCCGATTCACGTTTCTCTTTTTGGCGATTAACGTGATACTCGAATGATTTAAATCTATTTACGTAAACGTAAAATAATCAACGCGTAACACTGGCTTCTCCGATTGCCACGTTCGAGTGTTCGTTTTATTATTGTTATCACGCTGGAACGACTTATACCAACGCATCTCATCAACCAATCGGCATCAAATTTATTGTCATTCCATAACAAACATAATCACAAAATATAGATTTTATCAGTATATATGTATATATAATTTATAAAAATATTTTTAAGGTCTTGGATATAATTTCATTTAGTTAATGAACGAAAAATCTATAGAATAGCGTTTTTCAAACTGTGTTCCGCGTAACACATTATATATTTTTTTGGACAGATTTGTTATTGAAATATTTGTAATAAAAAATCGTGCCAAATCTTTAAAATAAAATTAACCAAAACTTGTGCCTGCACGATCATATGAGTATATTAAAAAAAAACACACTACGCGTTCTATAGTTTTGTGAACAACAATGATAGTTGAAGAGCAAAATAACAATACATTTAAATGCGCATCATCATTTTCTTGAAAAAGTTATATAATAAAATTATTCGATAGACCATGGACTTAAATTTCTCACTACAGAGACACGAGATTTTCGTTTAAAAAACAACAGTTTAAAACAATTATAGTTGAGCAAAAAATATACAAATATTTATTATCTACCTCGTGCTTTTTTCCCATAAATTAGTATTAAAATACTCGATAGTCCGTGTCCGTGTGAAGAGATACGCATAAAGTGATTTCTTACATCCGTTAGATTTTGGTAGTAGATATAAAAGAGTAGAATGGATGATAAATGTTAAAAAAATAAAATAAAATACTTGATAGTCCATGGAAAACAGTAGCAGAGAGAAACAAAAAATACACAAAGAGTTTGCTAGTATTTAGATATAAAATATCTAGATACTGTATGAGATTTTTTGTATAAATATTAAAAAATTCGCACTATGCGGCCAAATATACCTGAGATTTTCATTGGATAAAACAACAGTTAAAAAAATATACTTATGCATAAAAAAATTTAATTTGAGCCTCACATCTTGAAATTTTCATCAAATAAAATAACTTTCTTGCTGAAAAGCATATAGACCTAATTGCTTTAGTTATTTGCGACTTTATAGAATCGCGCGTGCCGATTGCTTATTTGAACAAATTAAAAGCACTTGTAAAATGCACATTACAAGTGGACCTGAACAAACATTAAAGAAAAAAAACATTCAGCTGGTATCTAATCCCCCATTAAAGTTACAGCAATGAGGAATATTCATTTGTTTGAACTATGTTACACAAAAGTGTATTCTGGTTAGATATTTAGTACAATAAAAAATGTCTTTTTCTGTCATGAATCATCGTAATGGCCAGAAGATTAAAAGTAAGAAAAATGAAGGATCCCCCTTAACAATGAGTACTAAAGATATTTCTACCATAAATTTTCACTTGTCAGTACTTTAACACAACCACTTCGCTTCCGACTTGGAACACATGAGAGTTCAACCAAACTCACACGCACAAGAAAAAATCATCTTTAATATTTGTGCTACGCTAT
The DNA here is from genome assembly GCF_051122295.1 of Plectrocnemia conspersa. Taxonomy (NCBI): domain Eukaryota; kingdom Metazoa; phylum Arthropoda; class Insecta; order Trichoptera; family Polycentropodidae; genus Plectrocnemia; species Plectrocnemia conspersa. The sequence continues at coordinate 1,253,754 of NW_028277170.1, read as the reverse complement.
GTGATATGTTATGCTGTTCAACATGTAAAAAAGTTCCGTGCCTACAATTATTTCGGAAACGGTGTTTAAATAGTATATATGAATACTGTCATATATACAATTTTATATAGCATACAATATGTATAAACAAATATAAAATATTTTCCTCTTCATGTAAACTAATATCTTCAGATCGTTAGATACATATACTCTATATACTTTTTTGTCATGTAACGCGGTACCTTTTTTTACGGTATTTTACTGTTTCAAAAGCAAAGGTTGGCCAGTTAGTTATCGTTTTTTTAATATTTCGATGACATGCATTTTTATGGCCAAATTCAGGAGGGGGGGCAACTGACCATACCAGCCAGGGAAGAGGGGTATAGCGTTCATAATAAGAACAATATTACGACTCATAATAAGTGATAAATTAATGAAGCAATTTAAACCAAATTTTGACCAATAGGAGAGCGTAAAAAACAATTATCATTTCTCAGAAGTCAAAAATCCACGTCAAAAGCAATAAAATCGTGCCGTTACCGTTGCAGTGGGAACGCTCGTTACCGAGCTGTCAACGGCGCCTTTCATTAGGTCAAGTTCGTGTAGGTTAGGTTTGGGTTTAAACAGCAAATTTACGTTTCTCAACTGTCTTTTTAGAACAGCATTTTATTTCACTAGCGCCTATCAGTTGAATTATATTTTCACTAGTAGAAATATATATCTATTGGTGAAAATGTATTTGGAATTCACTAGTGAAAATATAACTTCACTGATAAACACAACGATTTATACATCGTATGTAAATAAATATTGTATATATGTCATATAAGTTTAAATCATATAATTTCACTAGCGCCTGCCAAATTAATATAATTAAAATGTAAATATAAAAATATATATCTACTGGTGAAAATGTATTCCGATATGATTTGAATGAAATACGTATTTTTAAAAATATTTTCGGATTAGATTCGAGATTGTATGTCTTTAGATTTTTAAATTTCTGGTTTTTCCAGAATTAATGGGCGGCGAAAGTTGGCTAGTCAATTATTTTTTTAATAATTTGATTTTATTAAAATTCATAGTATTTCATTAAAAGGTATACATTTTTCTGGCCAAATTCAAGGGAGAGCACTTGTCCCTCCAAAATAACGTCCCTGATTTTGAACCCTATATAGTATGTATGCTGCAGCTGTTGTACATTTTACAACATGATTTTTTTCAATTCGAAAGCATTTTATTCCACGTTAGAATCAATTTTAAAAAAGGATTACAGTAGCACTTAAAAATATTGGCATGCAGATATTGATGTTCAGTTGATATTTGAAGAGATGGAATTTAAGAACCTGTCAAACAGCTACCATAAATGAAAGAGAAATGATTCGTGGATTTCGCGAATACATTCTCGAAAAGACATCATGAAAAAATATTGCGTTTGATATACGCACTGAATTCTTTTCTCCATTTTTTCAAGTGAACTTGAACGCGGGTTTTCGCAAATGAATCTAATTATTACCACAATAAGAGCTTCGTTCAAAACCGTTACAGTTTCGGCACTTTTTTTCATCAAACTCGTCGGACCACCTTTGCCACTTTTCGATCCTTCAAAATACGTTGATTTCTTAGATTTTATTTAGGTATAGACACCAACACTAAAACATGGAATTGAGACGATTTGTCTGACGAGAATTGGACAAAATTTTGGAAATTACTATAAATCGTAAATTTGTATTTGCTCGTTTAACCTTAGATTTGACATGTCTAAAGTAAAGACACATTTTGATAAATTTTGCTTTATTTTTTATGCTCTTCGTGGCATAGGAAAAGCTGCTTTAAATTCAATTTGAAAGATATATGATATAATTTTCTTTAATAAAAAGCTTGACAAGAAGCGAGTTCCTGCATATTTTTTGTTTAAATAAAAGCCCTGCATATCCTTACGTACATATGCTTTTAATGTATAAAATACGTATACGATTTCATCTTGATGTTATTAGAAAAATAATATTTCTTCTCCGTTATGGAATGATTTATGACATGGCATTTAAAAATAAGTCTCTTTCACTTACTCAAAGAGCTTTGTACTTTATTAAAACTTTGTAAGCTGCACTGCTCGGGAAAGCATCCAGGTATTGCGGGTAGTATTATGCAATCATGTTATACTTGACTTTTATAAATATTACTCGAGATTTAAATCCCGGAACAGAATGCGCATTGGTATTTTTAACGTACGTACTCCTAAAACACCGCATTGATGAATCACTCATTGGCCACGGTCGAATTGAATTATAGCCAAAAAAATCGGCTATGACCAAAAAAGCGACACCTACGATGCCTTAGTCATTAGTACATACTTCGCGTTGATTCTCAAGTCTATTCGCGTCGCGCGCGATGCGAAAACCCGTTATGCGGTGGGCGTGCTCTCCGATGTTGTGGTACACTCCGTTCTTTGAGCCATGGCGGAACAGCTAAACAAGAATTGGACTGCAAGAACAATTGCAACGCCTCCGAATAATTTGTAGAATGTGTATTTTGAATTGTAACCCAAATTGTGTTTACATTCGCCGCCAAGGCGCAACGAACGAACCGTAGCGATGCACAGGAGGTCCAAGAATAGAATTGTTCCAAATTGTTCCGAAATCATTAAAACATCTGACCGACACACGCTGCGATCTCCTGCTGCGTCTATTTAACACTGAGCTGGTTGTGCGAATCGGGTGAATGCGCAACACATCGGAAGCGACGCATAATTACCAATGAAAATTTAAATAATATCTTAATTTGACACTAGTTTGTCACCCGAGGACAATAAACGATAATCTAACTAATTGACTCGTACATATCGCACAGTGACTGTAAAATGCAAATGCTTGTTTTTATTGTATGACAGCTATACTTGTCATGTATTTAAAATGTTTATCTTTAATATGGTTTTATACTCGTTTTGCGATGTAGTCGAAAAGTATTAATTGTTTTGTTTTTTATTATAAATCATGTATGTATTGTAAAATCAGTGGTGTAGTACTTTTAGGCACTTTTTTAGAGGCAGGAGCGCGCTCCTGTACATTTTATAAATCACCAAATTTTTAAAACGTACTGGAAATTTCACAACAAAAACAAAACTGAAAAAACTTGTTCCTATCTGCGCACGTGTAACACAAAAGAATCAAAGTAACAATAGACAGTCCAATTCTATAGGTTGTTTGTATTATACAAAGTCATAAACATACAACACAGATTCTTTCTTCTGTGTCATACAAACACTTGCAGCCGATTGCCTTTTCTTTTCAATGTTGACCGAATGTATCGATCGTATTCAGGGGAGTGCAACCTCGGTTGACATAAATAAATTGGATTAATATATTAAACTTTATTTGCGAAAACAAATGCGAAGACTGATAAGTTATCAGTGATTCCTTGATAACACTAGTCTGTAGCAATCATGAAACAGGATAATAAAAATACACATATTACATTAGAATAATTCTATAATACATTACTGAAATGTTAAAATAAGTTTTTTTTATTCTTATAAAAATATCAATATTGGCTATTTTTAAAAATACACGAAAAAAATGGGAGAGGGGGGGGTAAGTTCAGCGCTCCGGCACTTATTTTTTATCATTATACCACTGTGTATAATATCAAACATACGAATTGATGGCGTAGTCTTTTAAATATCTCAATTACTCATCATTTTTGCTTTTACTTATGCAGCGTTATAAAAATACCAGAGGTTGTAAACCTTTGAAAAATATTCGTATAAATTTTATTTTATACAATAAAAAATGCACAAGAGAAATTCCAACGTCCCTTTCAGTCTTCAAGACCAATGCAGATAATTCGGAGCGAAACTAAATGAATTATTATATCTTATAATCAATATGTCATTTTACAGTTAGACCGGTTTTTAATAATAACGCATTTTTTTAAAAATAAACATTCTAATCTGCTGCTGAGCTCTGGATTTTATCCAGAATCTTACGTAGTAGATTCAAAATTGAATACATTTGACAAAATGATGCGTGATATTCGGTACAGATCCCTTTCTTTGTTTAAGTAAGATCCAACGGTTTTAGTGCAAGTGACTATGTACTATTAATGGATTTACATCAGCGCAGATTTGATTTGTTTTTTTAATATCGTCGGTTTTGTTTCCATAAAATTCTTAATTATAGAATAATCATTACAATAGTTTTGTAATGATTTGGAGATTTCGATATTGTAGTGAGTAAACTTGTATTATATTTTACTAAAAATATAGTGGATTATGCCAAAACTTATTATTATTATAAAAAAATGATGTTCTCTAAAACAAATGTACAATAATCGGTATCAGTATCACATTTATAAGAGAATATTTACCATAAATTATTTATTATTGGCATTTACCCCTTCCATTTCGGCTGATATTTGCGCACAATTTCGATATTTTCTATGTGGGGGAGCACCTATTTATGCCATAAGTTGTTTAAATAAACTAAATTGTTTTTCAATCTTAAATTATATATAAAAAACATTTTACAAAGCTCAAAGGTTCGTGACACCTTAAGGTGCCCAACGCATACTGGCGATTTTCTTGATGATTTCTATAGGTGTCATCCGCGGTCAAAGGGTTAACTACTACTTTAAAATTATATAAGATTTCTGATTCTAAAATGTTAGTGATAGTAGTGGAAAAACGCAGAAGTGCGGAAACGGTCGTTTGCGTTTTTTTGTAAGATTTTTTTATAACAAAAAATTTTACAGGCGTCAATTAATTATTTTTTTTATTTTTTATCATCCACAATTAAAATATTTAGTTAAAACAATAATTTCGCCAATTTGCCGACATGTACATAAACAATATATACAACATATAAGGACGGAATAGCATAGCCCGTAACGTCTCAAACTAGTAACTCCAAGGATTTGGGTTCGAGTCCCGGCAGCGGCACTCAAAAAATGCGATATTATTAAAAATCCGGTCCCAGCTGCAGTGACATCTATTGATTATAAATTATTTTTAACATAATAATTTATAATTATTAATTAGATGTCACCGATTCACATCTGATTGACTCTCAGTGGGTACAGATTTACCACGTTGTAACGTACTGGGCTTACGCCTGTCAGGTTACAACGGGAGATTTGCTAAAAAATAAATCAATAAAAATAAGTTATTCTACTAAACCCAAGCAAATCAGCACAAATTTAGATTTTGTATCGAATTTTAAAAAGGTAACAATGTGGGCTATTGATGACTATTCACGCATATATTTTGCTACAATATTTTCTGTAGTATATATAGATGCAACGATCTGCTCACACTATTTTATAAACTTAATATTTTTATTAGAATTGTTTACTCTTCTTTTACACTTGAACTTTGATCAATTTATTTATTACAAGATAGTCTGCAAAGTATTATAAGGTTTTTTTTGGAACATTTGAGCTGCTTCTGGATTATGTCCTCCTAGGTGGAAGTGTCATTTGTCGACGATGACGTGCCAATTACGACTCAAATAAAGTTCGTTACTCTTTCGCTCCACTATAAACGGCTACAATACAATAGCCAGCCGTGGGTGGGTGATTCTATCTTCGTCTCAATTCCGGCTACAATGTTTACCAAGTTGATTAAACAGGAAAAGAGTCAAGTTTCAGATGTTTCACCACTACTGTTGGATATTCATATTTCAATAAAAACCACAATTGCCTCCATTTTCGTTAAACTCGAGCATATTTGTGAAAATCTTCCTCTTGAGTAAATCAAAGGAAATGAAAAATTTCTATCGTTCTCAGGTACCTGACTACTCTATAATACAATTTTGAAGCTGTAAATGTATTTTGATAGTGATATTTATAATATTCCCCGAATAGTAGATAGGGACAGATTGAATAAATTATATAATATCACACGCGTATTCTAAAATAATATACACGTTTTATGCATTAATATGCAATCGTTTAAATACGCATTAGCACGTTGACTAGAAAATATATGTAGTGTTAATTAAACAGTATTGATAATTTCCAGAAACTTGCATAATATCGCGCTTCCGTCAAGAAGATATTTTAATCCGTTATTTGAAAATCAATCTTAACGGAGTTACTCTGTTTTGATTTGGATACAAATGTATAAAGTATGACGATACTTCTTTACTCTATGCATACGATGGACCCAACAATGAGGGAACGCGGAAGAATAGTTGTAGCTACCGTTCCGACAATTACAGAATGCGTGTAAAATTGTTCTGCTGAACGTCTGCCTCCCACCCGTCCCGATCCTCTGGAGCGCATTTTAAGCTTGCAGTCGAAACAAAGATATATTCTTGGCGGACGTGCTCTAGAACAGAAATAGCCAACGAGCTCTAAACACTATAGCCGATCAGACTGTGCTTCAGGAACCGGAAGAGAATCAACCCAGACAGTTGCTGTGTAAACGATGCTCTTACAAAATATCCAAATATGAAAATATGACCAGATTTAGACTTAAAAGAGACTTGCTAGAACAGGGATGCCCAAACTTTTTAGTAAATTGTCAAAATCATTATATATAGATGCACAGAAGCTGTTTACGGGGTTTTTCATGCAATAGTAGTCTTCAAATCGTATCTGAAGATCGGGTTGCACCCTTGGGATTCCAGTGACGCTTTTCTAGACCTACCGAAATGCTCTTCTTTATCTTGCACTTCTTACGCTAACACAAGAAATAGCATAGCAGTCACCTGCCAATTTATAGTACTCATCTATTGATAAATAGTTCTAATTGTATTTTGGATCCGGTTTGAATCATCATTGCCAATAAACAATTAATGAGCAATTCAAAATTGTTTGAATCATTGATCAGTTGTTGTGTGAGTCAGTAATTACCTGATTTGTTTTCCTGTTTATATTTTAATAATCTTAGTAATTTAAAAACGAGTTGAAAAAATTATATACTATTTTGACTATTGTGACTCATCAAATACCGGATAATTTTTAAATTTCCAATTTTCGGTATTTTATTTCCGGCAATGAATATAGGCATTTTTTAATCTAATTGATTAATACGGTAAATCATTCTCTGCTCTTTGCATATCTCGCGTAGAATGCTTTTATGTAATATTTTAAGAGCGGAGGATCAAAAACCCATTTGCGATCTGTACTTTAATTAGTGGATTTTATTATTATAAATATAATTTGCTAAATCAATTACTTGTAAATGAGTATTTGTAGAGTTGCCACCTATTTAAATATATATGTATGTATAATATATACTTACAACATACTAATGTTTTGTTAACGTGCGATTTTCAAATTTAATTTTACGACTGTCTAAAGCGATTCATTTGAATTAAAAAACAATTTCTTTCCTTTCAGGCGTAACGCAGTTGGCCGCATCGTCATGTTGGACCCGTTCTGCATCAAAACCAAAAAACGGTAAGCCCAATTAATACTGTAATAATGGATAGATTCGTTGAACGAATTTGTTTAAACGTCGACTATATTCATCTCAGTTAACTTAGAATATTATTTGCTGTGTTATGTCATGATCTGTTCGATTGTAAAATAAGGCAAATACTGCTTTAACATCGTCACAATTAAAGTTAAAATATTTTCAACAATCGTTACATATAAAAGATAATATTATAATCTATTTCGTAATGCATGACGGTGTTTCTTTATTCTATTGGGGAAACCGGTTAGAATTTTATTTTTGCGGATTGTCCTAGGAATATTAAATCTATATATGTACATCTTTATTTATTATTATTAAATACTTATTAAAATGCTCTGATAATATATTATTTTCTAACTTATATATAAATACTAATACATTAATTTTCAATATTTCTTGAACATTAACTATTTCAATCATTCTTCTACAACTAGTAAATCTGTTTTTATTTAAAACTATTCTCATTGCTCTATTTTATAATTTTTGTGACTTCGTTATATCTAATTTATTAAGCATATAGTGGGGCAATATAATACTATTGTTTATACTTATATGACCGTATGTGGTGCTCTTATTGCTTCGCATTCCGCTGTGACGATACGCAATTATAATTCATCACAGTTTAATACTTTTTGGGATATTTTTATTGTCAATGCCTTAAAATAAGAGATTAATGAACTTCGAATGTCATGCTTTTAAAGCAGGGTGGAGTGTAAATTATGTTGTTACCAAATTTTGTTAATTGTAAAGTGACATTATGTCTGTACTTAATTTCTTTTTTTTATAAAAAAAATTCTTATTTTTACCAGTCTGTATACATATTTTAGCAGTGAAAATATATTTCTATATATTTCTACTAGCGAAAATATAATTTAACTGATAGGCGCTAATATGCTGCCCTAAAATGTCCATGGAACTCAATTTGACAGATGCGAAACGTCTATTTTCTGTTCAAACCCAAACCTAATGAAAGTTCTATAATTAATTATAGTTTTAGAATTTTTATTAGGTCAAGTCGAAAATACAAACTAAGCCAACTCATCTCTTAGTCATTTTAAGGAGGTCCAGATACTCTTGGAATTCAAATTATTTTACTGCATTATTTATAATCTAATAGTCTAGGAAATTATATGTAATTGTTTTTATTTGAAATAACTGAGCTGCACACTAGTAGATTTTTTTTGATCACAACTGTTATGGAAGAATAAAATGATGTGTTATAGAAGTGTATTTTTTAATACATCCCCAAACTCTGCATCTTTGTCTCAGTTCAGAAGTAACACTAATTACATTACTGCACTTTCGTTGAAGCACTTTGCAGATATCTCCTGTATGACTTCACCCTGTTAATTGTCACTTTTCATTAAGTGAGTTAAGAGTTGTCGATGTACCTTAGTGTAAAAGTGCATAATTGTATGGACTAAGTTGATTACTGACTTAATTCCGCCTCTCTCATATTCGGTAGGCGAAATGTAATCAACAATTTCTATGTATATAGAATCGAACGAGCCAGCAACCCTAGTTTTACGCCTTCGCCATAATTACACGATAAACAACCACCTCCGGGGGTTGGAAGCAAATTACGTTTTTTCCGTTACTAACGACGCCCTAATTATCCGGCCAAGGGCATACATTGCCGTAGCATACTCACCTGTGCTTTAGACCTAAGATAATTTCGCAAACGGCTCTACGTGTGACGCAAGCGAGACTTGCCATCATAATCTCGCTGTCAATGGCGAAACCGCTGCTAATTGGCCATTATGATAATTGATAGTCGAGGGTCGCGGTGTTTGAACGTTTTTAAGCGCTGTGTACGCTGTATATAATCTACAATATATATATCCTAAATTTGTCCTGGACATCGAGGGAAGGGGTAAAACCGGATTTCAGACATCTGCGACTGTTTACATTAACCTTTAAAGTACAAAAAAATGCAACGTGTGCAGTAGGAACGGGGTACAAATTAATCCCACTTAGATACATTTATACTTTTAAATAATGTTTTTAAGGAGTGTAACCCAAATAATTGCGCTGCCTTATGAAATGTATTATTTGCCATGATGAATGTCACATGGATAGATTTTTGCTCGTTTAATGGGGGCAATCTTTAAATGTCGCATCCGGGTTCTTTTGAAAAGCCACAAGTCTCCTGTGTATATCGAGTATAAAACTGGTCTGAGCATGACATTGTGCTTTATGCCTTTGCAAAAATTAATTTGTGAAGATCTGTCATTCAGATATGATTTAAATATTATAAGGAAGTGTCTCTTTAATTTTAAATTTTAATCCCGTGTGCCAAACCTTAACGAACGCTTGACTTACTACATGTTTTTATTGTTCACAATAGCATTTTAGAAGTTCACATAGGAGCAGTTGTATTTGTGTTGAGGTGATACTATAATATTTATATTTAATATCTTGTCAACGCGCAATACACGACAGATTAGTATTGCTTTGGCCTGCTAAAGACTAAACGCTGTCTTTCGAATTCAATGTATTAACTTAATCTATTTTAGATGAGCGATTAGAGTTCAACGTGTGATAACAAGTTTTATTATTTTCACATCATAAACAAGAAATACGTTGAATAAATTAAAATTACATGTATATTTCAGTGGCGTGCGGTGACTATTGAAACAGGGCATGCGGTCAAGGGTGGGGGAAACAAAAACAATATTTTTAAATTTATTTTCTTCATTTGAATTTCTAGTGCGCATGCGCGACCAATTCAATTCCGCACGCGTATCGACTGCGCAAGACAGCTGGCCAGACAGCTCGCCCGCGCTTCAGTCGGCTTTACCCGCTCGTTCGGTATTGTTGTCTGTAGCCGATTTTCTGAACGATTACGTATTATAATCGTTTTACAATCCCAAGGCATGCGCCGCGTCTACCGCATGATTACGCACGCCACTGGTATATTCGTATAATTTTGAATATTATTAATTATTTTTTAATTATCACAATATAGCAAAATTATATTTTTAAGATAAGGATTCGAATCCCATATAAACAACAGTATTTTTTGTGAATATTTTATAATTTTAATTTCGATTGATCATCACATAATAGGTTTTCCTAGATATTCCTAATCTCACAAATGAATAATTAAAATAAAATCGAGCTTTCTGACATCTCTTGTAAACTGTAATAATAGTTTATAATTAATAAAAAATGTGTCACTGATTTACAGACTTTGTTTTTAGTCTGGTGATTCACTATTTACTTAATAGTTTGTTTATTGTGTTTACCCCGTTGTAACGTATTAAGGTAACTTCTGTCATTATGCAATAAAATAAATATATCCTATTGTAACGCTTTAGGAAAATTTGAAGATTTACAATAAATAATTAATTACATATTTATGGAATTCATTTTACGTTATTTTTTATGTCTAAGTACGTTTCGCCAAAAGTCTGTAAGCATCATCTGGTAGTATTTTTTACGCCGTCGCACAATATTTATAATATTAATACATCTCGAATTTTATTGCTATACAATTTTTATTATGTTTCTGTTTAACATTGTGTTTAATATTTTCATTACATGTATCCCTATACCTTGATTTACGCAGTCGAAAAAATGCTGTTAAAATTAAGCAAGATTTAAAAATCATTTGCGGGCATTATCAAAGGATTTGAAAAAAAGTAAAATGCAAAAATTTATAACAGATTATTTTATAAGGGTAAATCCAGAATAATCTGCTGCTAGATATACGAGAAATAATAGAGATTTTCTTATCTTTATTATTTTCTATTTTTGTATATGTTCTATGTATCGATTTATGCGAAATTTCTCGGAATATATCTACCGCGCAAACCGGGGTATGACTATTTATTATATAATAAGTTTGTCCCGTTAGCCTTTTTAGTTTTTATTTCTTACATTTACAAAAATGTATAACCTTTTATATATTAACGATAGTTTCACTATTCTTTCGGTGTCTGTTAAATGATGCTATTTAGTAACGGGATATTTTTTTCGATATTTTCAACTCCAAATCAACAATGGCAGTAGAGATAAAATAATCTCTGTTAAGATATATTATGCTTACGAGTTTCAACTCGGTCATAATGCGATAATAGCTGTTAAAACAGATGTAAAGTATCAAATGGTTCTATAATTTCGTTCCAGAAATTTTGCCACTGAATATCTACTTAAGGACGGGTAATCCTTAGGGGTTGTTAGTGAGGATATTAGGGCTACCATCAAATCAAGTCTAAGATTGACGATCAGACAATTACGACAGACACAAAGTGTACTAAGATAATTATTTTAAAAGCGGCTCAGATCATAAAAAATACATTCCCTTATAAATCAAAGAAGGTAATTTTACTTTAAGACAGCGCTTGCCCTCATGTAGCGAAAAATACAATAGAAAAAATCAATGAACTTTCTCGGTAATTGTTTTTCATCCACCATATTCTCCAGACATTGCTCCAAATTACTATCATATATTTAGATCTCTGCAACAGTTTTTATGTGAAAAAAATTTGTATTAATGCTTCCAAAAATACATAATTTTTTGAATCAGATATAAAAAAAATAGATTAACACGAGTAGAATAATTGTAGAAAAATATGGAGAATATATAATTTAGTAAAAGTATTGCACGTTTTAATATTTAGTTAATTTAACCCGCACCTTAAAAAACGTAAAGAAAAAAATGGAACATCTTGATAAGTATGTGTATATATGTATATCTACTAGCATTACATTATTTTAATAATCGAGTAATCCGGATACTAAAGCTTGCTAAACATATTTGTCAATATCAGCTAATTGTTTAAATTCTCTAAAAAATATACTTATAGAGAAAATTTTACGAATACTCATTATTTTTAATTCAAGTTTCTAGATCACCTGTGCTATTCAAATTGGGTGAAAATTGTTATTCGAATAAACAAAACGTTAATATCTACTTTTACAAATCAAATGAATACATATTTGACTTTCGATTTGGCTTTAAGAAAAGACACTTGACATGATGTGTATTATAAAATATATTAGAATCACAATGAATCAACATCAAAATAGACACAGGAATGCTCTTATTAGATATAGAAAAGGCGTTTGACACGTCTTGACGTCATCCTGTTCAAAATGTTGGAGCAGACATACCTTTATTTCTCATATCTATGTATGTATGTACATGCAGGAATAATAAGATCACTTGCTATCATACGTTGTAACTTCATTATAAATCGACTCCAGGAGGCAGTAATCGAATTGGCGACATACTTACACTGATGGAAGATAGCCTATACATTTTTAGCACAAAGTAGCACGTGTATAACTATCTAACCCATGTAGTCTAATAATATTAATGCATTTTAAGAAGCAAATTAATATAGTATGCTTTTAGTTTAAACTTCCGTACATATACGTATATGTTATATGGCGCGTTTAACGGTAGCCCCGGCGCGTGTGCATTAGTCAATCGGTCATTTTTACATAAACACTTTCACGATGGCCGTAATTCTACGTTCACTTTCTTTTCATCGGATCCACGGTCCGTGACTAACGCCGGTCGCTTCCGCGCTTCGGACCCGAGAGAGGGTCCCGTGCGTGTTTTTTTTCGGTTTTACAGTGTCCAAACTCGGAACGCCAGAGGAGGACGCGTGTAGTAGTTAAAAAAAACAGACAGTGCCATGATACGCTGCGCTGCCTTCGCCTCTGAAATCTTCGACTGCTTCGTGCGAACATTCAAAACGTTTGTGAAATTATTATCTAGCAAACATAACTTTACTTAAGTTAATTATTGGGTTTCGTTCTGTACTATACGTTAGTTCGTTGCGTCCTGTAATCTGGATTTTTTGTATTTAATTTATTTAAAAATATATAAATTATATATTATAATATTGTGCTATTATTATAAATTAATTAATTCTAAAAATATTTACGCTCTATTATTTATATCATAGTCTGAAAATCCTCCTCGTGACTTTAAATTTGCATGATATTCAACCATTTGCATTTATATATTTGTATCGCTTTAATCGCAAATTACGCATCATAGCACTATCAATCGTTGAATTGTGGTAGACTGGCGAATATCTAAATTATTGAATTGCATTCAATAACTAGTACTTTAATGCGATTTTGGTTAATCAATCTCGACAGTAATTAGTATGCGGTGAGAGTATGAATGTATATCAGATGTAATTATTATTTATCGTTATTAAATCTAGGTTGCTAGGTAATTAAATGTTTGTTTTTTTTTGTTATTAATTTTATCTTTCATTAATAAATGAAAATGTCAATGTATCGCGCAAGTGTTATATTATCATTTTCAATACATTGTTTGGTCTGAATTTTGGTAAGATCTCATTATTATTTTTGCTTCAAACTGAACTACTTAATTAAATATAAAATAAATTAAATTAAAGCATTTTTTTTATATGAATTTAAAACGGGTTGGTTAAAGGGATATTATCCCAACACAACATATAAAGATGTAAACACAAGCAAAGCGTACTCTAAGTCGCCGCTCTGTCGTTATTCCCGCTTCGTTTGTTGCTCAAAATACCTTCGCGTGCTACATACAATTAAATCGATTCGAAGACAGTTATTCATGGGGTGTTCACTTTCTGACCAACGTTCGCTTATTCGAACCTTACCTGTCCTAACAGCTTAGCTGCGAGCGAGATATTTTATGAGATATTTCTAAAATAAATAATTTATTGCCCATTTATATTTACAAATACTATAATCTTTTTTTTATTTTACATGACTATCCTATTTTTTTCTGACCGTATGCTATTTTTATTTTTTCGACAAAAGGCGCCCTGTGTTGGCGTCTTTTTTTAATTTATAACGAATGAAGGTGTTATGCGAATCAGATCCATTATATAATTTGGCCTATTAGGCGTTAGTAATCCAACATTATGTAAAATCAAAAAGATTGCCAAATGAGTGCCGCACGAAATGAATAAAAATAAAACCGTCGTTAGTTCCAGGGATGTTATTTAGATGGGGGGGAGGGGCAGGTAGGGGGCTAGTAAAATTATATGATTTCAACTTTTCCATACGTAGTAATATATGTATACGTTTACATACTTATCATTTTTGATTTACATTAAGTCCAAATACATTTTCACCAGTAGATATATATTTTAGTGAAATTATATGTTGTTCTAAAATGTCTATGAAACTCATTTAACAGTTGCGAAACATCCATTTGCTGTTTAAACCCAAACCTCTACGCGAATAACCCTAACCCAACTTGACCTAATGAAAGTTCTAAAACTAATTATAGTTTTATAATTTTCATTACGTCAAGTCCAAAGTACAAACGGAAAAATAAGCGGAAGAAGAACAGACAGATGACACATCTCGCATATTGCTCCATAGTTGGTCTGCACTCTGATATTGCACTATATTTTAAAGATACGATAGCTGTTCTTACTAATATTACTATGGACATCTAAAATAAGAGGGCTGATTAAAGTATATAAAAACCGAATTTTGGTCAAAAACAATTATTACTTCTCAGAAGTTTTTTGCGCCCTCCTATTGGTCAAAATTCGGTTTATATGTGCTCTATTCTATTCTTACTTATTGTTAGTCGTAATATAATTATAAAAAAGTCTCAATATGAACGTTGGATAAGCTAGCATTTCCACTGCGACGGCACGATATTATTGCTTTTGACGTGGATTCTAAACGGATTCCCTTGAATTTTACTCAATTTAATGAAAATGTATTCATAAATCCGATCATTACAAAATATAATTTATTTTATGTTTTTTTTCACATTTGTTACTATTTTGAGTTATTTATTCAAAAAAAAACTTTTAATTTATATTTACAGAAACCGGGTTTTAGAATTTGTATATAAAAAAATCAGTATTTTTTTATTCTTGTATCAAACTTTTTTACGCTATTCAATATTTATGTAACTACAAATATACAACAATTTAAGTACTCACTTCATAATGCAGGCTTTCCAAACTTTTCCTATGACAGAACGCTTATTTGTAGAGTAGTTATAACCCTTACTATCAAAAATAAAATAAAATCGTTTATGTCAGATCACTCTTTGCGCGACATGCAATCCTAATGCAATGTCAATTTACTCGAAGCTTATATATTTTAGCGCGTCACGTTTAAATTTTTCCAGAAACACATTAATTTTTATATTTTTTGAACACCGGTGTTTTACGGAACATAGTTTGAGGGGCGCTGCTTTAATTTATGAACATTACACGACCACTGAACGATTGCTCTTATTCTATATACGAAATTACTTGAAATATATACTATCTTACTAACTAATGAAATTGGTTTAATCGTGTTTTTAATGTTATTTTTATGGTTGCCTCAAATATTGAAAATTCATTCTTCAGTTTTCAGATTTGATATTATTTCTTCAAGTGACTCGATTTTTCGTGGTTTCTTTTAAAGCAATACCTTTTAGAAATGGGTTATGTAACCAGTTAAATAATATACATTTTATATAGTGAGATTTTTTGTCAAAGGCTTAAAATAAACATTATGTAATCTTCTAAAACAGATTAGAATTTTGTTACTATTATAGATAATTCAATAAATAATTATTTTGCTGTTACAGTAACTAGTAACTCGAATTTTCCCATTACATGAACAAATCATCATTCATTTACTTTTACAAACTGATAAAATACAAATATAAAGATATTATGTAATAATATGGCAAATTGAAACTACGTCGAAAAATAAAAACTATGGGTTGAGGAATTCACTTTTAATAACTGATTAAATACTTATAAAAAATAAAACGATTGCTGTGTTATACTGTACTCACGTCTGAAGGGAATGTATCTTACTGTAATCACCTGGTACTTACACATACCGGTACCGCCCCTCAGGGCGACCGACCAATCACAATGCAGAAATTTAAGAGCACGATATGAACATGCGTTAAACGATGTTTAGCACACTTGTTATTTAAAATAAGTACTTAAGTATCTAAAACAAGTGTTTAAAAACTGAATTCAATAAGCTTTCGCCATAATAATATGACATCCAGAATATGATATAATGTGAAAAACATATCTATAGCTAGCAAATCGAGCTTGAATAAAAATGCCTTGACCACAATGGACATTGTTTGTTTTGAACGAAACGTCACTGACCCTGATCCAACGCGAGTCGCCGATTGTCGATTTCTAAACGTTTTAGATCTTGGTATTGTTATTTTTTTATAAATCTGTGCAAAAAATCCTACTGCGCGATTTAAATAACATTTTAAAGTGCTACATAGCTCTTGGCGTTTACGAGAACAATTGCCGATAGTTTTTATTTAATCTGCAATTTATGTTAACTCTTGTAAGCCTATTATTCAAAGAAAGCTTTGAAATCAGTTTTACTCGGTAGCTTCCGCGCTTTTGTACTATCGCGGGAGAGTAGTAGTAGTTGTAGTAGTAGTTCAAATTGGTACTGTCTATCCGTTGCACACAATGGACAATGTTTCCGGAAATTGTCCGGGAAACGTGGAATCAACTCAGGAATTCATTTTCCGGACGAGTAGTTCGAATATCGCTTCGCCCATCTCAAAATTTGATGAATGAACCTCCAAACGAATCTCTGAGGAGCATTTTTGTATGTATGATCGTAATTGGTTAATTAAATTATAATAAGTTTAGCTTTGTGTCGATATTGCACAAATAAAATTCGATATTTCAGCAGGTCAGACTTAACTCTTAGAAGCTCATGACTTATAATAATCCACTTAACCCAATACTACTTTTAATTTCACTTTCATTTATAGAATCTTTCAATCACATTATTGTTGGATCAATAGCATAGTTTTCGTTTCTCAAATCCTACTGTCTTTCACCAAAACAGTGACATAATCCCTTGATGTGGCAATACAAGTAGACATTATACGTACTTATTTAAAAAAAAAAGTATTCGATAAAGTTTGTCATGGGTTCTAAGTAAGGATTTCAATATCGGTATTACAAAATGAAATGTCGGTAGTATCAAAAAAATTTTTTTTTGAATACCCTGCATCTTATTTATAGTAAACGATTCATGGCAAACTACGAAAATAACGATGCACATATTCACCCAAGTAGTTTTATCGGGGTAGGATAGTAAAATAAAATTATCCTTTATAGTCCAAGAGGGTCGAAATATCGGGCCAACTTACCTATACTAAAAATCCCACTGGCGCGAGTTTTTAAAATTTAATTTAACATGTTCAATATTTTCGTGTCAAAATAAAAGGAATACAGTTGCATCCCAGATATATCTAACGGTATCCAGCAGTTTCCATTAAATGTGCTGTGTAACAGAAAAATGACCGCGCTCTTTTTTATGATAGGGATGGCTGGCGAAGTGAAAACAAAAGCAGGTATTGCATACACGAAATTCTTTCTACTATTTGTGTATCTATCCATTTCATCATTATTCATAAATGAGAAAGAGATGTTAAGTTTGGGGCTCGTTTTATTAGCTCTAAAGCACACGATACGGACATACATTCGATATACTTATCATTACTCCTGTTTATATATTGAACATATTTATAGATTTTTTTTAGGAACTTTTTTTATAAGGAACACGTATATGTGTCCTCTATGACACGTTAGTTCATAGCATTTTTAAATTAGGATCTATAATTTGGAATCCCTAAGTTAACAAATCGAAAAGGTTTTTGGGACACAATTATAAGAGAATATTTTATTATTATCCATTTGTGAACAACAGCTTTATTTTACGATTCGCTGAGTTCTCTCAGAAAGTTGTATTTCAATAATAATATCTTCAAACTACTGAAGGATATTATTGCCAGTCCAATTGCCTATTCTCGAGGATTTCTTATGTTGTGTTCCAAAATGTTTTAAAAAGTCATAATAGCGTTCTCTTCTGACGCCCGTTAAAGAGCCATCTAGCTCCTTAATACACTGGCGTTACACATTGATGCTTATAATGTCAGCTATGAGGAGCTAGTTTTCATTTTAATATCATATAAATTAATTTTTCCTTTTATAATATGTATTATCTTAATCTTAATTTAAAGAAATAAACATTTATTTTCAATATGCATTTTTTTCTTTTTCAGAGTCAACTCCCAATAACTAGCATAGAGAAGTTGTTGTAATGGAGACAAATCCTATAGTTCCGGGGGCCGCCGAAGAGGCGGCCCTAGCTGTCCAAATATTCGAGAGCTTTTGCGCAGCTTCAACTATGGCTAAGATATTGGCTTTGTTCCGAGAGATGTGCAGAGTTTTGAAGTTGAAGCCCACGGTGATACCGGATTTTTACGGCAAATTGAAGGTAAGTCCCATTGCTATATGAGACACAATCATAGTACTAATCGTTTGTTGTTTACAGAACAAACTGGCAAAATCGTGGAGAGCTCAGGCAATCTTTCGCAAGTTAGACGTGCGTTCCAATTTCAAAATTTACAACCGCGGAAGGACGTGCGCCAACTGCAGAGTTCTCATAATCGGCGGTGGTCCTTGCGGCTTGAGGACGGCCATAGATGCTCAACTCTTAGGCGCTAAAGTCGTAAGTAAAGTCCTCGGATAGCAATAAGATATGAAACTTATCGTTGTCATTGTTTTTACTAGAGCTAATCACTTTCAGGTTGTCATTGAAAAACGTGACCGAATGACCAGAAACAACATATTACATCTTTGGCCGTTTGTCATACAAGACCTTCGAAATTTGGCCGCCAAAAAGTTCTTCGGCAAATTCTGCGCTGGGTCTATCGACCACATCAGTATCCGACAGCTCCAGTTTATGTTGCTGAAAGTCGCTCTCATACTTGGCGTCGAGTTCCACGAGGGTCTCAACTTTGAACATATGCTCGAGCCGAAAGACACGGGCCCCGAAAGTGAGCTATTTTTTTCTACATTCCACGTTCCACTGACATTTCTTTAATCATGTGATTTTTACTTTTAGAGAGCGGTTGGAAAGCGTGCTTTACTCCGGCCGATCATCCTGTTTCCAACTATGAGTTTGACGTATTAATAGCGGCCGATGGCAAAAGGAATACCTTGTCCGGCTTTAAAAGGAAAGAGTTCCGGGGGAAATTAGCCATTGCTATCACAGCCAACTTTATAAATAAACACACAAAAGAGGAAGCAGCTGTACGTACATACCTAGTAACAATGCAATATTTTAGAATATATATTATGAAATACAAGGTGATCCAATTCGAGTTTTTTATGTTGGCGGCACTGAAAATCAGACAGCTGTTTAAAATTGACAAAAACTTTTTTGAAAAAAAATGTTTTAATTCGTAAAAGATCTACTTTATGTGATCTATACGTAACAATAAAATCATGAAAAGGATCGTTTCTGTTGCGTAAAAAAACTCGGAACTAATTAGGGACGTCATTTAAGCTTTTTATAGGGGAAGGCGCAAAATTGGCCAGTCAGTGGTCGTTTTCATTAAATTATTAAATTAATTAAATGACATGCATTTTTCTGACTAATAATTAATAATATAATTTCTTGAATAAATAATAACAGGTACGAGTTAACCCCTTCTATGCTACAAATAAATATAAAAACTAGTCAACATTGCGAAACATTTTCTGAAATTATATTTTATGCGAATAAAATATTTTAATTAAGCATTAAAAAGTATTAAAAATATCTACTCATAATATTCAGCGGCGTCGCAGTGGGAACGCTCGTTACCGAGCGTTCCTACTGCGACGGCGCCGACACGATTTTATCATTTTTGACTTCTGAGAAGTGATAATTGTTTTTGTGCTCTTCTATTGACCAACATTCGGTTTGAATACGCTTTGACCAATATTCTCATATTACAACTCCGTAGTAATATCGACAAGAATATCTATTATATTTTTTAAATATAATGTAATACCAAAGTGCAGAAAAACTATGGAACAAGATGCGAGATGCAACGTCTGTCTGTACTTCTTCTGCTTATTTTCCGCCGAAAAAAATATTTTGCACTTTGAAAGTTCCAAAACTATAATTAGTTTTAGAACTTTCATTAGGTTATGTTTGGGATTGAACAACAAATGGACGTTTTGCAACTGTCAAATTGAGTTTCATAAGAGCAGCATATAATTTCACTAACGCCTTTCATTTAAATTATATTTTCGCTAGTAGAAATATGTATCTACTAATGTAAATGTATTTGGACTTCACTAGTGAAAATATAACTTCACTGAAAAATACAATAAATTACAGCCAAAGGTTTATAGCATCTTGAGCATTGGCGATTTTCTTGATGACTTCTACAGAGCCTTCCGCGGTGAAAGGGTCAAATGATGTTATATATTATTAGTAAAAAGTCAATATTAAATTCGTATATAAAATTAATTGATCGTTGAAATAACTTCATTGATCAACTCTGTTTTGACTAAGATTATGGAAATTATTTATAAATATAAAACATAGGTCTTAGTTGATTAATAAAGCTTAATAATTTTTTTATGTTTTCAGGTTCCTGAAATCAGCGGCACCGCATTTATATTCAAACAAAAGTTTTTTTTAGATTTAAATAAACAATTTTATATAGATTTGGAAAACTTAGTATATTACAAAGGAGAGACGCACTATTTTGTGATGACGGCTAAAAAGCAAAGTCTCCTCCAAAGGAACGTTCTATTGAAGGTAAAGATTAAGTATTGAACTATTTGTACATAACAATAATTTGATAGCGATGAATCATTTTGAACACATCAGCTGCGATTTGTATGCGATTTGCGATTACGTTGCTCTAGCGCCTGCCGTTGAATGTGTTCGATATTTAAGTGATCTTTTTTCATGTTGTCTATTTTCCAAGGACTATTCCGAAACGACGAGTCTGCTGTCGAGGGAGAATATAAACTATACTGCGCTCAGAGAGTACGCCCAAGATGCGGCCGACTACTCCACCAATTTCCAATTGCCCAAATTGGAGTTTGCCATCAATCACTATGGACAGCCCGACGTGGCCGTGTTTGATTTCACGTCGATGTTCGCAGCCGAGAACGCCAGTCGAATTGTGGAGAAGAACGGCCACAGACTGCTGGTCTGCCTTGTCGGGGACGGTCTGCTGGAGCCGTTCTGGCCCACCGGATCCGGCTGTGCCAGGGGATTCTTGTCTTCGTTGGACGCTTGCTGGGCCATCCGATCGTGGGGATTGGGAGTTCATCCTTTAGCCTTGCTAGCCGAAAGGGAATCTATATATAGGTTATTAGGTAATGATGAGCACTAAAATTATTGAAAAGAACATATCTAGTCAGTCAATCTACCTTTATACATAATATTATTATCACTTATTATTAACTATTAATAATCAATTTTGCTCAACTGTCAGAAGCGCACTTTCGGGGAGATTTAGAAGTTCTATTTTATACAATAGACTATGCTAACTGCAATTTTTTTACAGTAAAATCATGGCTGTGTGCTATATAAATATTATATTTCTCATATTTATACACAAATAATTAAATAATGATCAAAAGTAGTTATTGATATTTTTTAATGTGAGTGAGCGTTCTTGCTCAACGGTCAGGAACGGGTTTGTGGGGAGATATAGAGGATCTTTACAGCTACGTTAACATCATGGCTGGCGTCAATATAATATGCCTAGGAGCCGCTTCCTTAACACTAGATTTACGAAACCTGTCAAATTTCTGATTTATATTCTGATTTGATTTGTATCAGACAATATTTTTTCTGGGTTTTTTTACTACTTTTTATATTTGAACAATGAAAATAAATTAACACAATTTTTATATTTGAAAATCTGGTCATTGTATACTTATTTTTAATGACACCCGGCAAATTGACGGATTTATACCTGTAAATCTAGTGTTAATTTAATTTCTTAAATGATCGAATAGCTATTAAAAATATTCATTAGCTCCTAAATAATGTAATATTGTCATATGTATAATCAATGCCATTTACCAGTCAATAGTGTAACGAATAAAACTGTTTCGCTTTTGTCCTATATAATAGTGCGAGAAAGCGATCTTGCTCAATGGTCAGGAGCGAGTATGTGGGGAGATATAGATGATATTTTCTTCATATTGTCTCTGCTGGTTGTGCGTCTAATCTGTAGAGCCGCCGCTTCCTAAATATTATTTTTCAAATGATTGAATAAGAAATAAAAATATTTATTATCCCCTACATCAGCGATGGCGAAACTTTTTTACTGGCGGCTCAGAATCAAATAAAAAAAATACAATTACATATCCGCAGGTCACATGTTAATTATTAATTAATAAGTTTAATACAGTGAAAATCAAATTATATTTAAAACGAAATCTCAATATTATAGATTGATATTAAATTTTTTGCTGTTTTTGGGATAATACTTTTTCAATATCAGAGTTGTAAGTTGTTCCCAATCCTGTGTGGATTGGGAACAACTGATTTATCAATACTAATTGTGTTATTAATTTTACATATTTTTTTCTATTTCTAAATTATTAATATTCAAACAATTGAATAAAAACTCTAAATTTTAAAATTCAATTTCATGCGGAATCCCAGTTAATTAGAAACAGGCTTCCAATTATTGTTTAAATCTTTCTAAAAAAGATTCTTTCATTTCTTTAATAATGGACAAATAGCTGTTGATTGAATTTTCGTTAATTCGTAAACATTCAATTTTGAATGGAACGATTTAATATTTGATTTGACCACATCCTTGAAGTTTCTTGTTAATGTCATTAAAATACGTTATATCACATAATAATATCAGATCGGGGATCGGCTAACTTTTTTACCCATTACCCCGAAATATATTTATTTACACCGATGTTACCCCATTGATTTATTTATAATGTAGAAAATCATATATTATTAAAATTCAATAGATTTATTGAATCTATTTATATGGAGAATACAATTATAATTATAAAATCAATTAACACTTAATGCGCCAGAATCCGATTAATACAGTTTTCGGGTTGGGTCCCCGAAAACTGTATAATCGGATTCCGCTTTTATGAAACTCAATCTTTAACAGACTTTTAATGTCATCTTTGAATATTTTAAGGCGTCAAAGTGGATTAATTATATTCTAGATAACGTGTTAAATTGGGAATGTGTAGTGGGGGACTAGAAAATACTCCAAATTGTTTTCAGTATGTGCGTACGAATCAGGCGCGTGTGATGAGATATCCTCCATTTGGCTCGCTCACACATAAAGTAATGGACACTCAAATAGTACGTCCTCAATTTACTGTTTTGGGGGGTCTACTGTATGTCGTTATTATAATTCTTTCCATACAAAATTAAATAATTAAAAAATAATTAGTGGTTCAAGTTTTTGTTAAAAAAAATTGATCATTAAATCATCTGACCATATGTCAACATAAATCTTACCATTTAATACAATTTTGACCAATCCAATTTAAATTCTAACCAATTAATATAAATTTTGACTAATTGGTATAAATTCTAACCATCTAATGTATATTCTGACTGATGTGTTCTGACCTTTTAATATAAATTCTGACTACAAGCATATTAAAATTCTGACTAAAATCAGTACTTTCATCTGAAGAAACAGAATAAATTTCGACGCTTTTTAAATCGTAAATTATTTAATTTAATAAATCATTTTCATCCATTGCTAAAATTCATATCTTTTATTATATTGCGACTAATCGAAAATTATTTCATTTGTTTCAAAATAAAATCTTTTTTAGTAAAATCGGCAGATAACTAATCGCTGCTTTTAAAAAAGGTTAGGAGCGGGTTTGTGGGAAGATATTTTATTCATATTGTCTACTGACTGCAATTACTTTACAGTTACGTAAACATGTCTGCCCTATGTAATTTGTGGAGGTGCCGCTTCTTTAATTTAATTTTTTAAATGATTGAATAAGTAATAAAAATATTCATTAGCCCCTACATAATGTAATTATGATTTTTTTATAATCAATGCTATCTACTGGCCCAAAAATGTAATGCACAAAACTGTTGTGGAGAACTTTCATCCTATGCGATAGTGCAAGCGAGCGATCTCGCTCAATGGTCAAGAGCGGTTATAGAATTATATAGATTTTTTTAAAAATTGTTTACTGCAATTACCTTACCGTTACGTAGACATGTCTGTGGGTCTATAAAATCTGTGGAAGAGCCGCTTTTATTTTTTTCTCAAACTAATACACAAATAATTGAATAAATAATAAAAATATTTAATCCTGTGCAATAGTTCGAGTGAGGGATCTTACTCAACGTTCAGGAACGTGTTCGCTTGGTATGAAATAGGGGATATGATATTTTATTCACAACTTATACATCTATCTATTTGGCTAGTTGATATATTAACTTTTATCCAACTAAGTTTTGAATGATATGTTCTTGCATTGGAATTTTCTACTCTACTCCAATTTTTATACTCCACGGAAAGTAGCGCAAAAGACATAAAATATATTAAAATTAATATATGCTTCTTTCTGTGGAATATAAATTTTGATTTAAAATTTTCAATACTAATATGCAGCATTATTTTGTAGCTCAAACTACTCCTCAAAATCTGAGTCCCGATCTATCCCATTACACCGTCGATCCCACGACCAGGTATAGGAATTTGAACAAAGGCGCCGTTATGCCTCATCAAGTCATGTGCTTCTACGACACGGACGATCCGACCGCCAAGAACATCGACACCTTAGAATTAATGCCACAAGTTCACACCAAAAAGAGGAAAAGAGGTATATATTTAACTACTTATTGAACAAGTTTTGTGCATGTATATATTATATTTATATTGGATTTCAGATTCTCAGGTGCATCCAGATGCTTTGCTAGCATGGCTGAGAAAGCAGATAGTTTTATTCAATTTAGAATTGGAAAATCTTGTGTCGCCCTTTAAGAACGGTATAATATTGTGCGCGATTCTACACCGATATAGACCAGATTTACTCGAATACTCCACGCTCGATCCGAATAAACCCAAAGAAAACATAGAGAGTGCTTTCGATATATTCGAGAAAGAATTTGGTGAGATTTCATTCAAATACTTGTGCGAATCTTTTGGCGGCTTATTAAAAACAACATTTTTTTCAGGATTGGCTGCCATTCCAAATATAGAAGAAATAGTTGCCAGAAACGATAACACCGATAAAATTTCAATGATCTTGTATTTGTCACAAATATACCATCTGTTTCGAGGAGAAATTCCATTTATACGACATGCTCGAGAGGTAAGATTTAATCTATTAGGTACTACCTGACCCATCCGTTAAGTGTTAAGAATGTTATTTCATGATTTTGAATGCTATAATATCCATAAAAAAAATATATACTTATTTATAACATTGGTACTCTGTTTTGTCCGTATTTTGTTCCTTTCCATACTTTAATATAGACAATGTTTAAATTGATATATTAAGTGACCTTATTTATGACTTATTTATTGTCACGGCAAGTGAATCGGATTGTGTCTCAATCATATTACAGTCCATCCAAGATGTGAACGCTCATCGATATAGTATTGGTGAGAAATATTTTAAGGTGACCGTGTGAAATTACACGTTCAATTAAATTTTTTAAAATACCAATAGAATATTACAGGAATTGTTTTATTGATTACAAAATACCACAACATGACAATAATTTATAATAAAAAAACAACATTTTTTAATTCAATTTCCAACATATGGTCTCCCAACCCTTAAAACAGCCCTAATTTAGTATTGGTAACGTTCTCCTATCGGCGTAAACAAATTCGCAGAAAACTGTATATGTATGCATATATTATTTCCATCACAACGACGATGAATGTTAACATCTTAGATAGACTATACTTTGTCATCCGCATTCCATTACATAGTTTAGCATCAACATCATATTAGAACTACCAATCTTGAGTATTAGTTTGCGCTGTAGTAATCTACTCGGATTTATTAAATTTAAGAGAGTATATTTTTATTGAGTCAAACAAAATTTGAGAATTATAGTATGATACCAGGCACGGGCGGTGAGATAATTTCCCTCTCGATTGCTCGTGTGCTAAGTGACAAGAGTGAGTGAGAGATATGAGCATGCGGTTAGCATGCTCTTATCTCTTTCTGTTACTTAACAAGCGAGCGATCGAGAGGGAAAGTATTTCACTGCCCGCCACTGTATGATACATATTTTTATCAGGGATCACCCGAACCAGAGAAGAAACGAGCCTCTCTACTTAGGAATTCAGTCACTCGTGAAGCGATTGCAATTGCTACAGGTAAAAATCTCCGAAGATATAAGTATCGTTCCCTGCTCTGTTCTATATATCCATTGTAATTTTCAGAGAGCGCAAACGTTCAGAGCATTCCTCAAATACACACGAGGACGTCCGACTCGGAGAACATTAGCAGCCAAAGAAAGTCGAGGAAGCGAAGGAGCTCGTCTAAATATCATGGACAATCGATTGTGAGTGTTTTAAGCATCTAATCAGATTTAAATCGGTGAGGGTCTTTGAAAGGCAATCGGATTACGTTTAACATATTTTAAAACTATATAGGCTGAACGGATGAAAAAGTTGCGCGAGAAAAAGTACGCCAGCGAAGAGGCCCGCAAAAGGGACATTGCAAAGTTTTGCTTGATTTCGAGGTTGGAAGCTAAAAGTATGAGAATGCTGGAGTCCAACGCGAGAGTCGCTCAGTTCACGACTCCTGTGGACGAAGATCATAACATATCAGAGTATAGACAGAATGCGCCCGAGTTTAAAGTGCGCGTTAAACAGATGGAAAAGCTGATGAACCCCGTAAGGAGACTGCCTCGTAGTTAGCTTTTGTACCGTTTGGACATTGTTTTACCAGATTAACCAGCACGGAGACTATTATCAGATTAAAAATTTATCTTACTGAAATGAGATAATTTTATCAGCGATATTGGTTTACTTATACGTAATAATAATAATGTTTTGTATTTTGTATAAATTTAACAGCACGAGTGTGAGATAGTGTTTTATTTTGAGTTATTGCATGATTTTTTTAAAATATTCAGAACCCAATCATTGGATTTAAATCAGTCTTTTCACCCTTTCACCGTTGATGGCAATAATGTCAGTATATTGGGCACCTAATGAACTTTTAACCATCGTAATATAGTTATTTCATATAATTTAAGGTTGAAAAACATTTTTATTGAATTATAAGTTAAAAAATTATGGCATGAATGGGTGCCCATTACATATTAGCAAAGTGCAAAACGGTATGCAAAAATATCAGCCACGGTGAAAGAGTTTAATATTTTGCTATTTAATATTCAATGTAATACCATTTCTAGTTATAATTTTATTCAAATAAATAAACTAATCTAAATTAAATTAAAACATAACTTTTTGACTCTTTAACTATTAGTTTTACAAATACTTTAATCATTTTTAATTATGATATAGATTTGTTGCACTGTGTAATTTTAAATGGCATTTGCATTCAAATATGTAAAGTTTATTGTTGATATAACAAACTTAAACTAACTGAAAAATTGTCTAAAAGAGTAAGTCGTTTTAATTGGATGCTTGTTTTATAAAATGGTAATTACTATATTATTTATTGAAGGAACTGGATCGTCCCGCTTTACCTATTCCAAAAACGGCACTCGGTAGCGAATTCTCTTCGCGTTTGAAGACAATCGAGAGTCAAATAGTCGACGGAAACTCTGGCATTGTCATAAAAAAACCCAAAGATCTTATGAGAGCAATTGGCAAGATAGGACCGGACGATTGGAATCTTAAAAATATTGAGGAGAAGATTCAGGAGAACCAACTTGGAAGAGCTCCGGCGCATGGGAAAGAAAAAGTGCCCAAATGGAATAGAGAACAGGTATGATGGACTTTTGATATCACGTCATTATTCTCGAATTTCTGATTCATTTTTTGGATTGTGGTTAAACATATGTAAGTTCAAGTGGATATAGTCTTTATTCAAGGCAAATCTCGTGTTGGATTCGGCGAGAACAATATATTAATAAATTAATGCTATTCCTGTAGTTCTTGGCACGTCAAACTAAGATCGAGCAACACGGTGCTGAAAAACAAGACGTCGTCGAAGGAAAGTTCCAAGATATCGACTCTTCGTTGAAGCAGTTAGATCGGCAGTTGAAAGAAGGAAACATACTCGAGACCGGCGAGAGAGGAAGGAATAAAGTAGCAAATCTGGCCGCTCAAATTGTGAAGAAAACCACTGATGAAGAAGTTCCAGTTGTTAAGGCTACGAGTGTAAGTTAATTATTATATCTACAAATATTTATGCAATTTAATAGCTTTATTAACATAAACTATCTTTTCAGAATCCCAAGCCGGTTGTAGTGAATCCTGGTAGACTGGACATATGCCACGCTTGCAAGAAGAAAGTCTATCTGATGGAAAAGATCAGCCCTGAGGACAATCTTATATTCCACAAGAGCTGCTTCAAGTGCCACTATTGCTCGCTGACTCTTAAGATCGGATCTTACACTTACGACAGAGAAGGTAAATTCGGCTACAACTTCTTTTGTTCTCACCATTATGGCATGATGGGTAGAACGGCAAAGGCAGCCGCTCCTGGAGCGAAACCCCAAATCAAAGAGAAGAAGGAACACGTACCGTACGAGCAGCCAATTTTGGTACCGATCGAAGCATCCACTCCTATACAAATATTAAACAGAGGTAAATATACATTATTATAATGTAAAATTATTTATATCTTCGGATTAAAATATATGTATATATTGTTATCGATAGATGAGACACCGGAAAGGATCGAATTGGAGAATCAAGCTCATGATACAACGTTGTCTGAAGAACTGCGCGACGAGATTGATGAAGATGAATGGAGCGATATTAACTTTGGAAACTCATTAGCATTAGGAAACGAGTCTAGGTATATTAAATGTATTATTGATTTAACACTTCGTGAAACTAGTGATTAGGCTTGGAACAGACAGCTAATTAAAAAATAAGCAATTGCCTTAAAATTTCTTAACAAATTATAAGTTGTTCATCAAATAAATTTAATAGCATCTTAAACTACAGTGGTCAACGAGATTAGTCAAATTATATATGTGTATATAATATAAAGTGACGAGACGCCCTCCACAAAAATTTTGTCCTTTTCTAAATAACCTTTATATTAGCTACTGCAGCTTTATGCCGAAGCAAAAGTTCAAATATCATTTTAAGATCTTTATGTGTATACAGTACACGGTAAATTGGAAACGTGCTATTTAGGTGCGCATAGTTGGGGGACTAGAAAATACTCATACACATTTTTGCAATATGTACGTACGAATCTGGTGCGTGTGAGATATCCTCCCTTTGGTCCGCTCACACATAAAGTAACGGGGACCCAAATTGCACGTACCCATTTTATCGTGTTATTGGGGGTCTACTGTATACTCCAAATCGGTGAAATAGCTTACTGCGCTCACACATAAAGTAACAGGGACCCAAATAGCACGTCCCCAATTTAAAGTGTTATTGGGGGTGTACTGTAAGGCTGCCGTAATTGTCGGACTACCGACCGGGACACCCCACCCCCCCACAAAAAAAAAACTTTTATCGAAAATCATACCTTTATTATAAAAAATTGCACAATCTTTAAAAAAAATTTTTGAAGACAATTTTAAATCGCAAAGTTGCGGAAACTTAACTTGTTTGTGAATATTTTTCTATGAAAACATCCGACTGTATTTTGACGGTCGTGTGTCACTACACTTACTCGGGAACATTTCGTTAATATTGACTTACATGTTTAAAAAAACATATTCAAATTTGACCCCGAATCTTTTATATATATAGATTATGTATGTATAATACAATATTATCGAAAAATATTTTTTTAATATGCGTAAATTTGAAATCGACCGGGACAAATGATTCTTGGACAGGGACACTGAGATTATGTATGTATAATACAATATTATCGAAAAATATTTTTATTAATATGCGTAAATTTGAAATCGACCGGGACAAATGATTCTTGGACAGGGACACTGGGACACAAACCTTAAAACCGGGACATGTTCCGGGACGTATGGCAGCCCTAGTCCACTGTATACTCCGAATCGGTGAAATAGCTTATTGCACGAAATGGGCAAAAAAATTACCAAATTCATGAAAAGTGCAAGTCCGTTTAATTCATGAATTAGGCAAAGTCAATGAAATAGTAGTGTTTTTTGGAACTAAGCTAAATGTCACTAAATGTCACTTTTAAATGATTCAAACTAAAGCTTTTTCACTACCGCTCGTTCGCTCCTAACTTGTCCAAAATACCTGTCAATAAAATTTGTATGTTATCATATTTATTGTTCTAGTCTTTTGTAGCATACTAAATGAAAATGAACATCACTGTTTATTTTTGTATAACCAAATGACATTTGGTCTAGTAACAAAAAACACCACCGGAGCGCTGCTATCACACTTAACCTGTTACACCATAAGAGACTAAAAATCGACCATACACTCACTATATAAATTGTAAAAATACCTGTACGTCGTCATATTTATAGTTCTAGACTCTTTTGGCATTCTAAATGAAGATGAATACTAGTAATTTATTTATTTTTATACAATCAAATGACATTTGGTCTAGTTACGAAAACTACCACTGGATCGCTACTACTAATACATCATAAACTATCAAAAATCGACCATACACCCACTATATAAATCGTGAAAATCCTGTTAACCATTTGTCGCGTTCAAAAAATTCCATACAACGCTGATTGAATGGATTGGGAAATGCGTTTTCTTATACATAAACTTGTCCTGTTATATTTCGATTTCATTAAGATTCATAGTATTTCATGAAATGACATATATTTTTCTGGTCAGATTCAATGGGAAGGAGGGTATGCCTCCATCTACTCCATGTCACAACGTCCCTGTTTAGAATAAACAATAAAATCGTGCCATCTCCGCCGCAGTGGAAACGCTTGGTTATCTAGCATTCACACTAAGACTTTTATATCAATAATATGATTTAAAATAAGTGAGAATAGATAGCTATCATATTTTTAAAACATAGTGTAATGTAGACGTCTGTCTGTACTTCTTCTTCCGCTTATTTTCCACTGAGAAATGAGTTGGCTTAGTTTGTATTTTGGACTTGACCTAATGTAGGTCAAGTCCTAAATGACGCCTCAGCGTCTTTGTTCTCATCATCCAAATATTTAACAACAATGTTCGAAATGTCATCGTTCATTAGCCAGTTTCGTGTCTGTATATTATGTCGATATCACTATCATATTTTTTTTCTCTGAAATTAGAAAATATTTTGTAAATAAACACAACATAAAAATCACAAAAAAATAAAAAGTAAAACATACCCAATAATTATTTAATTATTGCCGAGAAATGATAATTCACTTTAGTACCCACATAAACGTCGCTCGGAACATCGAAGTATACAACACGACTGAGTCCTCTCTTTCTTGTGAGTGCGAGTGTTTTACCCGTTTGCAAATATGCATTCCAGATTTTCGACAAAATATCTACTGCACTAATGAATGCTTGTTATTATTTTATTCAATGCGTAATATTAGCACGGAGAAATACTTAGTATTTATTATATTTGTATAGACATTTAAATTATTCAAAGCAATGTGTACTAGATACACATTACAGAGAAGGAAAGGTTAAGCAAACATCTAGAGATGTCGTTAGATAAAGGTTTTAATATTACATTCAAGCAATTTTCAATCTATGAAACAACTATATCACACAACCTTATATCAGGTTCAAAAGTAGATGACAGCTAGTTCCGTCATCCGCGCTTGGGGCTTGTTCTCCATGACGGCTGGAGCTGTCAAATGCGGTGAAATTTGTACATCGTCATATTTATAGTTCTAGTCTTTTATGGCATTCTAAATAAAGATAAACATCACTGTAGTGATTGATTTATTTTTATATAATTAAATGACATTTTGCCTAGCTACGATAAACACCACTGGAGCGTTACTACTTTGTTCTACTTTGTTCAATGCATGAAATAAGCAAAATAATTATTGTCCAATTAACGCATTCGGCAGATAATTTGCCTAATTCGTGAATGAAGCAACTGGCTTCCACCTGCTTATTTCATCGATTCTGTGTTATACTTTGATCTCTATTCAAAAGAAAAATATAAAGTTGTGATATTTTATTATATTGTACAAACATTCATTCCATAGATGTCAGCACAATAAATAACATCGCAGTATAAACATAGTTTCATCCTCATCTCCCGCTTTTAATCGAAGATTCTCGTCTCCTGCATACCAAATAATATGAATTAAAAATATAATTTTTCTCCATTAATATTATGACAGTTTGTCCTGTGCCATCTTATACAATTAGGCCTTACAACAGCTGATGACATATTTTATCCTACTGAGTTTTAACATTTTGTTCTATATGTTAAGTTTCGTTCAGTTGTTGGAAGACTGATTTTAAAAGATCTCGATGTGATCTTAATAGAATAAAAATCGACCATTATTTATTACAATAAAAAATATTTATAGTGGAAATGCTGACGATGATGAAAGTTCTTCAAGCGACGAAGAATATTCTGAGGCTATTGATGAAAATCAAGATGAATCAGATTACTTAGGTATTAATTTCACTAAATATTACATTTATTTAGTTTTAAAATGGTTAAAAAATTACTAATAATTTCTAGATGATTCTCAACCTTCCGATGTCGGATCCGACGGTGAATATACAAATGGCAGCAGCAGCGATCACTTCAGCTACCACGAGTACTCCAGTGGTGGTAAAAATAAACGCACACGCGTGAGTTGCGATAGTTATGACGATTTTAACGCATTGTCAATTTTCAGACGAAGAAGGCGCTTCGGGTACCGAAGGCTCCGAACAAAGAGTCGCCAGGGAGCAAAGAAGACAAGAAGTCGCAATTCAAGCTCCCCCCCTTACGAGCTCTCCCACCGACACAGAGGTTATTACTTTATCTAATAATAATGATACTCAGATTATAAAAAATAACGGTTACTCCAACGTCAATCATCTCGAAGTAAAAAACAATTTATTGGATTACGACAGTGATAATAATTATGGATCGTGTGAGAATCTCTTTGAAGAACTGTATAAAGAACAGCAAAGGAAAGAAGCAGCAAATCAAGTAATTAAAGAATCGAGTTTACCGCCATCAGCTGGTGTGCCTAAATCGGAAAAGTCTAATTCACCATCATCAGCTTGTGAGCCTAATTCTGAAAAATCTAGTTTACCCTCATCTGAGAAAACTAACTTACCGACAACAGCTTCTGAGCTGAAATCTGAAAAATCTAGTTTACCGTCAATAGATAGTGAGCCTAAATCTGAAAAATTAGGCACTAAAAAAATCAAAAAACCTAAAGCAATTAAAACTCCGAATGTTAAAAAAGATGATGTTGCAGAAAAGAAAAATAATATTTTGAAGTACTTCGGAGTGAACAATAAAAATGATGACAGCAATACTAAAAAGGTCGATAAGAAGAAAAATACTGTAAGCAGTTTCTTTACGTCTAATAAGAAAGCGAGTAATGAGTCAATCGAAGACGATGATAAGAAAGAAACCGTAAAGACCGTAAGCGTGAAATTGTCATCAATGTTCGGGATCAGTGCGACCGTTTCAAAGACGGTTTTGCCTGAAAAATATTTCACTTCAAAAAACAAAGAACAAGAACCTAATAAAGACGATTCTAAAAAGAGCGACATAATTAAAAAGTTCTTTTTTAAAAATAGTGACAGTGATGCTGCTTCAAAGACTGATCAAGAACGTCGAAAAAGCGAAGTAGCGATTAAAGATCCCAGTCGTAAAAAAGCTTCAAAAAATAGTCTTGCATCGCAACATGAGCAACGTGAGGATACAAATAGTAAAAAAACTCCGAAAAACGATGAAGAATTAAAAGTTGATTTTTTAGAAATGAATAAGCAAATTAATGAATTTAAAGTCGATTTTTTATCATTGAATAATCTGATTAACGCTTTTAAGGATGATAATGATAACGGCTTAGAGCTTTCAACGGATATTATTAATTATAATGTAACAAAATTGTGTGACGATGTGAATGATTCAACCGTTCCGATTATTTTAGTAGACGATAATACCTTGAAGTTATCTTCAATAAATGAGGATGTTGATAATATTAGTTCTGCAGTGATTGTAAATGAGTTTGATGTGTTGTTTGAGAAAGATAATAATCATTTAGTAAATGATTTTGAATCAAATGATAATTGCTTAGAAAATACGACAAACATTGAATCACCATTAAATGACTATATTGAAAATACTGATACAATCCCTGTCATTTTAATTGATGGACTTGCATTTGATGACGAGAATAGTGTACCTTCTGTAGATGTAAAAGAATTTACAATTAATGATGAAACAGTGAATATAAACGCCAGCTGTATTAGCTTAGTGACAAGTGTTTCTTGCGATGAAAATATATTAAACGAATTGAGTGATTATGATTCTGCGGCGGTCGAAGATGAGTTCGATGCGTTATTAGAAGATGCTGATATTCCAGTCGTTGAGTCAGAAATAGATAAAGATTATAATGAACAGCATGAACCGTGTATTGCGATTGAAAATGAAATAAATGTTTTATCATTGAAGAATCTAATCAATGCTTTTAAAGAAGCTAACGTGGTTAAGAACAATGTTCCGATAATTTCAGTGGAACGCTTAAAATATAGTGACATTTCCGCTATAACGTCAGTGAAAGACGATCAGATTGTTTCATCAAATGATATATTAGAAAATAATAAAAATTTAATGACAAGTTGCACCAGTTTGGACCAGGAAAACTTATTGAACAATATCGGCGATTTTGACTCTACAGTAATTGAAGATGAGTTCGATGCTTTATTCGAAACCGAAGATCAGATTTCTGATACTGTTGATAGAACTAATTCAGAAATTCGTATATTAAATGATAAGGACGAATCAGATGTTGATGCTCAATTAAAAATAGATATTAGTGTCGATAAATTTAAGAATGCAGAAAAGATTAATGAAACTGTAGTTGACGATGGTACTAAGGTCGTTAATGAGAATAAGGAAACGATTAATGAATCAGAATACTTGAACGAAGAGGTAGTAAATGTATTGAAATTTGATCAACGTTTTATTAACAGTATCGTTGATATAGATCAAGTTTCAAGTTCAATTCCAAATCATCAGATTGAAGACGTGTTTACCTCTTTAGTTGAGACTGTAAATTCTAATGAAATCATAGAAGATATTAATGATATAAAGGAGAACAAGAAATTAAGCAATGAATCACCTTTACACTGGAATTCAATAAATAATGTGGATTGTGAAGCTGTAAGTGCTGAATTGAAATTAGATGAAAAAAATAATAATACAATTGAAGACGAATTTGCTGCATTGTTTGAGACTGTTGAAAATTCTAATGAAGCTGTAGATTATATTGATGATAATCCTAAAATCATAAATGAAAACGTAGAAATGATGAATGAATCTGAATGTTTAAATGTAGTCAATAATGAAGAAGCAAGTTTATTGAAAGTTGTTGAACGTTTTAATAATGCCATTGTCGATATTGATCAAGTTTCTAATGCATCTGATTCAATTCCAATTAATCAGATTGAAGACGAGTTTACTAAATTATTTGATACTGTAGAAAATTCTAATGATATCATAAATGAGATTAATGATAGCAACGAGAGCAAGGAATTAAGCAACGAATCACCTTTACACTGGAATTCAATAAATAATGTTGATTGTGAAGCTGTAAGTGCTGAATTGAAATTGGACGAAAAAAATAATATAGACAATCATAACGATGCAATTGAAGACGAATTTGCAGCATTGTTTGTGAGCGTTGAAAATTCTAGTGAAGATTATATTTATAATAATCCTAAAATCATAAATGAGAACGTGGAAACAATCAATGGATTTGGATGCTTAAATGAAGTCAATAATGAAGAAGCAAGCTTATTGAAAGTTGATGCAAGTTATAATAATGCAATTGTCGATATTGATCAAGTTTCTAATGCGAGTGATTCAATTCCAATTCATCAGATTGAAGACGAGTTTACTGCATTATTTGATACTGTAGAAAATTCTAATGAAATCATAGATGAGATTAATGATAGCAACGAGAGCAAGGAATTAAGCAATGAATCACCTTTACACTTGAATTCAATAAATAATGTGAATTGTGAAGCTGTTAGCGCTGAATTAAAATTGGATAAAAAAAGTAATATAGACAAACATAACGATGCAATTGAAGACGAATTTGCAGCATTGTTTGCGAGCGTTGAAAATTCTAGTGAAGCTGTAGATTATATTGATGATAATCATATGATCATAAATGAGAACTTAGAAACAATCAATGGATTTGGATGCTTAAATGGAGTCAATAATGAAGAAGCAAGCTTATTGAAAGTTGATGCAAGTTATAATAATGCAATTGTCGATATTGATCAAGTTTCTAATGCGAGTGATTCAATTCCAATTCATCAGATTGAAGACGAGTTTACTGCATTATTTGATACTGTAGAAAATTCTAATGAAATCATAGATGAGATTAATGATAGCAACGAGAGCAAGGAATTAAGCAATGAATCACCTTTACACTGGAATTCAATAAATAATGTTGATTGTGAAGCTGTAAGTGCTGAATTGAAATTGGACGAAAAAAATAATATAGACAATCATAACGATGCAATTGAAGACGAATTTGCAGCATTGTTTGCGAGCGTTGAAAATTCTAGTGAAGCTGTAGATTATATTGATGATAATCATATGATCATAAATGAGAACTTAGAAACAATCAATGGATTTGGATGCTTAAATGGAGTCAATAATGAAGAAGCAAGCTTATTGAAAGTTGATGCAAGTTATAATAATGCAATTGTCGATATTGATCAAGTTTCTAATGCGAGTGATTCAATTCCAATTCATCAGATTGAAGACGAGTTTACTGCATTATTTGATACTGTAGAAAATTCTAATGAAATCATAGATGAGATTAATGATAGCAACGAGAGCAAGGAATTAAGCAATGAATCACATTTACACGGGAATTCAACAAATAATGTTGATTGTGAAGCTGTAAGCGCTAAATTGAAATTGGACGAAAAAAATAATATAGACAAACATAACGATGCAATTGAAGACGAATTTGCAGCATTGTTTGCGAGCGTTGAAAATTCTAATGAAGCTGTTGATTGTATTGATGATAATCTTAAAATCATAAATAAGAACGTAGAAACAATCAATGGATCTGGATGCTTAAATGGAGTCAATAATGAAGAAGCAAGCTTATTGAAAGTTGATGAACGTTATAATAATGCCATTGTCGATATTGATCAAGTTACTAATGCAACTGATTCGACAACAATTCATCATATTGAAGACGAGTTTACTGCGATATTTGACAGTGTAGATAATTCTGATGATGTTGTAGATTATATTGATAATAAACCTAAGAACATAAATGAGCATTTAGAACCGAATAATGAATCTGGAGTCAATGATGAAGATTGTGAACTGAAATCGGATGACATTAAAAACACCAAATATATTAACGTAGATGAAGCTAATGATACAATTGGGGATGAATTTGACGCAAAAAATTCAAATATCGATGATAATGAAAACGAGGTAATTATCAATGAACCTAGCTACTTGAATGGAATTGATATTGAAGAATCGGACGAAGAAAATAGTAATGAGGTTAAAATAGATAATGTTCCTGATGTAACGGATATTGTAAATGTTAACGATCACAATCCTGCGATCATAAACGATAGTATATTTATAGAAGATACAGGTTTTTTTGTTGAAACGGTTAAAAATTCGCTTAAAGATTTCGATGAAAATATTAATGATAGGAAACTGGGCATTAATAGTGACAATGATGAGATCGTAGATGATCTGAAAGATTTGTCTAATGTTGATTTAACTTCTACTAACGGTAATGAATTAATTTATAATGATGACACAAAAGATACAGACGAAGATAATGAGATTGACATTGACAATAAACCTACAAATAGTAATCCTATTCCTCCAAAAAGGCACAAGAGAAACCGAAAGAAGAAGGAAACTCCACCGCCTCCTCCGAAACCAGCAAGGAGGAGGAATAAAAAACATAATTAACTATCTGTAATAAACACACATACGTGTGTATGTATGTGTGTATTAGATGCAATGTTTATTTTTAATATGCTCTTGTATGTATGTGTTAAAATTATTAAAGTTAGCTCAATCAACCATTTAAATGAATTTTAGGATAGTAATTACAATATATATTTCTCTCTCAATCTCTCTCTCTCTCTCCCTCCCCTTCGATCGATCGATCGATCGATAAGCGACGGTTACGTCAGCAGTAGCAACGGACATGTGAGGTAAATCATTCTTATAAAATAGAGAGCAGTGTTTTTTTAATCTTAACAAGGACTGTACGTGCTAACCAGACATGTCCGTTGTTTTGCTTTTATAATAACATAAATATGTATTTATATGTATATAATACATTATGTACATATATCAGCTTTCTCATCAAATCTCGCATAGATTGCTTTTGATTATGACCTATGGGAAAATAACAAAGTTCGACTAAAACAATGCCATTATTCTCCTCCATTATTTTACTAATTGTGTTTAATTGTAGAATCTGGATTTTATATGCACGTGTTGGTTTTGACTTTTGCTTATTTGAAATATATTAACGTTCAATTCAAACAGTTGCTCTTAAAACATCACTGTATAATCAAACGCCTTCAGGAAAGATCCTAGATTTACTATAGAGTGGGCTAGATGGTCTGAAACGAGTACGTTTTGAAGAATGTGTTCCATGACATTTATTGGGCCGTCATTTCAGATCATTCAGACTTTCTCGGTCCACCTTATAGCTCTCATTACTAATGTTAATAGAAATGTATATTCATTCAATTAGGCATGTGTTTGTTGCCAATACATAATTAATGTTCAAATTATTTTTTATAATCGATATGATCCTAACGAGGCCTTTTTGTTTTTCAGTTGGCATCCGATGAAGAATCTAGTTCGGAAACATCGGAGCCTGCCAATTCGGCGACGGAAGTATCGACTGATTCTGAATTCGCTCACGATGAACCGACACCGACTCGCGATTTACCTTACATTGTTTTCAACGACGATTACGTGTGTAAAATTCGAGGCACGTATTCCAAACACGCCGAAGAAAATCGGAAAAACAACCTTAGAAATGCAGAGAGTAAGTTGAGGAAAAAGAAGACGACTCCGCCGCTAGTGCAAAATACGAACAAAACCAGTCTCTCTAAGGTGCAAGTGAAGACGGGCATGATAGTGAACGGTAATGTCGAGAAGAGCAACAAAGATAACAAAGACATTCATCTAGAATTCAAGCTGCTATTACCGGCCGAACCAAAACCTCCGATTATTACTATCGCACCCATTGGAGACTACCTCTTAAGCAGAACTCAAAGTACGAGCGGAATCGCCACTAAGCGAGCGCTGGAATTAAAGAAAAAGTATCTACTCGGCTCTCAGTCTACGTTCGGTCTTCAAAAATCCGATTCCGCTTCCCAGTTAGATTCAAAATTCAAAACGTTCCACAGTCACATCTCAGAATGCCAGAAGTTACTCAATCCAGCGCCAAATATCAGTCCGTCGCCAGATATGCAGGCGTTCTTGGACAATTCGACCAAACGTAACGGTACTCTTCTGTCGCCGACGAACCTCTCTCCGTCGATCCTCTTCGATTCCGGTCCGCTAAAACCAAAACTACCCATATTCACCTTCACGAGTAACTCGAATTCAACGTCAAACTCCAACAACTTTGACAGCAACGACTCTATAGATAAAAACACAATCTTAGAGGATAATACGGTACTCGAATTGCCCAACATCACCGATAATACAATAAGCGACGCGTCTACGAATTTAACCAACGACGATAAGACGCCTACCGCCGAAACCATAAACGATAAATCAAAACAAACCCTCTGTGATAATAGTGTAGTTATAAGGCCACAAAGCCCTCTATTGGAGACTTCCATCGTAGTGCCGAACATCCCCTGGTCCGATAAAGACAAGTCCAACGATGAAAACTCAGGTACCGATATGGAATCTGATTCTTTAGTCAGCGGAGACTCTTCCTCCGATGACGCGTGCAGTAAAGAAGGAGCTCACGATAGCATAGCTATTCCGAGAGTCGAGGTAAGGAAACCCTGCGGCGAAGTGATGCAATTAGATAGCTTGATGATCGTAGACGGTAAATATTCCAGTTCCGAAGACGACAAAATGCAAGTGACGCCTTCGCCGAAAAAATCTCCTTCGCCGTCGAAGAACTATGAGAAAAAGACAGAAGGTCGAGCAAGTCCTAATTCCGATTCGGGTAACGACATCACAGCGTTTTTCACCGATAACGAAGCTCTCGATTGGGCCGTGGACGGTACTTCCATCGATATGGAATGCAATTCGAATACAAAGAATAAAAGTAAAAATGGCAAACGTTTGAGCAAAAATAGCTCATGGGAATTGCTACTGAGCGGCGATTTAGAACCTAGCGCTCACGTGTGCGGCAAAGACGATAAAAAGCCTGAAAATGCACGTAACATATTAGCTTACGATCACTCCGATATAGATTTCATGGATTCGGGTTCCGAGGAGAGTCTCATTGAAAATTTGACGACATCGAAGAACAGAGAACTGGCGACGAATAGAGGTTTTGTCGAGTTCGTCGATATAAACGTGGGCTTTATCAGTTATTTGGCCGAATCGCCGGTCGTCGAGGCGGTCAACCGTCATTGCGATTCTCCGGTCAACGATAGATCGATGGATTTTATAGAACAAGGCGCTTATATACTTAAAAATGACACTTATTTAAAAGACTTGGAAGTCATCGAGCCCAAAATAGATAACGTATATAAAAGCAGTACAGAGACAAAGCTCAAGGAAAATGTTCTGAATGAAACCGAAGCCGTGATCGTACTGCCGGTCAAAGAGGTGAAAGACGTAGAAGTCCCTATAGTAAAAGAAGACGTTAAAATTACAACGAATCTAGAAAATATTATAATACCAAAGAACAACAATTTCAGT
Organism: Plectrocnemia conspersa; assembly: GCF_051122295.1. Lineage (NCBI taxonomy): Eukaryota > Metazoa > Arthropoda > Insecta > Trichoptera > Polycentropodidae > Plectrocnemia > Plectrocnemia conspersa. Next base: position 1,212,411 of record NW_028277170.1, on the reverse strand, counting down.
TTTAATCAAAGATTAGAGAAAAAAGAAGAGAAGTCAACGCCGAAGAAAGAAAAGGTCGACATCGTCGTTACAACTTCAATCCATAAAGAACCGCCGATCATGCAAAGTGATAAGAACTCGAATTTAAAAAATTTAAATAATGATGTCAATTTAAACGTCACTTTGCCTGTAATAGATCCTCTAATATCTAAAAAGTCATGCAATTCGCCGAAAACTAATAGAAAGTTGGAGGAGATCACCAAAGAAAAGGTTAAACAAAAGGACGTGATACACCAAATGGTCATGGATAAGATGTCTAAGACTTCTTTGACTTCGGAGAAGCGGTTGAATAGACGTTCGCGTACTTCGATTAGTCCCGAATGCTTCGGTAAAAAGAGTACTCCTTTAAATACCGGAATGCTGGACGTAAAAAAATTGGAAGATAAAGTCGTCGTTTCAGAATGTATCAAACCGCTTGTTAATAAATACGGCAGTTATATTTCAGAGGTAAAGTTGACGCTACTGAAAGACAAAGGTGTGGAAGACGAACGCTTAAACAATCAGCCGAGTCGAAATTCGAAACTCAAGTATCCGAGCAACTCGGAAGCGTTTTCATTGCCCGATTTACCTCAAGCGTTGTATCGGGAGAACGTTGAAGTTTCACCGAACGCGCTCAATAACAACGAAGTCGAAGGGAAGCTGTCTGAGAAGAAGCACACCAAATACAACTCTAAAGACATGAACTATCATGATATATCTCCGTTCGCGCACCACGTGGGAATCGTACCGGGATTCAGACAATTGTCACTCGACGATTGCTCAGGGAAGCTAGTTCAAGATGTGAAATTTTTACGCAAAAGCGACGTGCCTCATAATGACATATTCAACGCTCAGTCCAAGTCTTCTGGAAACCTATACACCAACGACTACAGTCCTTATAGCGCCGAGCACGTTAAGAAGGGGAAAAACAGGGACGGGGAACGGAGGAAGAGCATCATAAAGACTGTTTCTGACTTTTTCAAGAGGCGGGACTCTGCCGGACACATGGACAAGAAGAATCGCCTGCCCAAGGATAAATATAAATCTAAAGTAAGTGATTTGATACACTTTTAATTTGATATTAACAGATTTTAAAATATAGGGATGTAAAAAATATACAATTTCAACGTTTCTGTAACTATAACGAGCCATTGCAGATCTCAGAAAGTCTCAATACATTACAGGCCGTTGACGGACTTATGTGTCATTCATTTTTTTAAATATTTTACATAGTAATTATAAATTATAAATATGTTTAATTTTTTTTTAGTTTTCTAGTCATAAAGTTAAATAACATAATATAATTTTTAGCAATAAAAAAGAATAAGAATAATTATAATAATAATTGTGGGTCATTCAGGGCTCATTTTTTAAATTAAAATTATAAATAGATTCTGTTACTTATATTTTATAAAATTTGTTATACGTATATTCTTACAACTATAGCGAAATTATGTCAGTCAATAAAAAAAAAAAAAATTCTAATGGGTTTAACAAAAAGCTGTATATTTATGTTGTTGGTACGGTGATCATTGCTCACATGGTTTGACAAAAAACTATATATTTATGTATGGTTTTGTTTTATTACATTTTTTTTTGAGTTCATATACAATATATACGATTATTTGCCATTTACAAGCTATAAACCATATTGTATTACAGTGGATTATGATAATATGTTATTAAAAACACCGATCCTTTGTGTGGAAGGTTTTGAAAATGTTTATTGATTTTATTGATTTATTCCATCTAATACTTTATATGCTACAAAGATAAAATATTTTAATTATATATAACATATCTAAATTTATGGTTCAGTTATTATCGCACAAACAAAAATTGCGCACAGTGAAAATTTCAAACAAAAATTCCGACCACATATAAGTCAATATATATATAAAAAAAAGAATGTCTGTAATTAAAAAATATCATGTTTTAAAAATATTTTACAATAATATTAGTAATTTACATTGGTACACTTACAAATTTTCATTTAAAAATAGAGAAAATAATAAAAGCAGCTGAAATTATGTGAGAGTAAAATATATTTGATAGTTAAACAATCATCTATGTTCAGAATTTACGCTGTGTGGAATTTACGTTTGCGCAATAATCCGGTCACCTAAATTAATATAATATATCATAGATAATATTATGTCTTGGTGGTAGAAAAAATATGTTCTTATGATTGTTTATGAATAGTATGTATAATGTAAAGTGTTGCGGTAAGATATTGTATAAATTTTTCCGAGAGATCACATACTATAGAACAGAACAGAATTACGATTGCATTCGTTCCAAATTATTCTAATTAGGATTTTTTTTCCGCAGTCCTGCAATAACTTGGATTATTCGGAAGGACCAGTAAGGATCATTATTTAATATATAATGTATTTATATATTCGCTAAGCATGTTTTCGTGTTTGATTCTATCATGTATCGATCTTTTATAGCTGTATTGGGATCAGAACCTTTTTATATATTCTGCTTATTTGTGTTTTTTTTTTCATTTTTTTGTGTGCTTATTGAGTTACCTTATTGTCAAATAGCAAGCTAAAGTTGTTTATGATTCGATGGTAATAAATCTATTCTAGCTTATTTTCTTCAATAAAAATCGCTTTTCAATATAATGTCAGTGTAAGTAAGTACGAATAACTTACGATGACAAGTTTTCTGACATTACTTTTACAAAAAGAGAATATTTTCTACAATTCTACACCATAATGTCAATTAACATGTCGTTGGATCTTACAGTTAGCTCTTTGATGACGTTGCGTGCTTGTGTTCTTCTTTTAATTGTCACTTTGTGTGTCGTATTGAATTAATTTTGATTTACAATTGCAGGATCATAGCAATTTGGATGAATCTACACACATGTCCAACATTCAGTCCGATGATGATACCGTACCGCCGCCGATACCTCCGCTCCCAACGAATATTGGTCAATTTTCAGGTATTAAAAAATTTAAAGAATCTAGTTGAATTTGTACTGAAAAACTTTTCATACCTAAATTAGATTTATTATGAATGATGTGAGGTAATATAAAGCAATAATATTTAGTTGTTACAGCAATAAAAAAATAATATATTCATCATATTTATTTACTTCAAAAAATAAAATATGTATCAAGTTTGATTTAGTACTAGATTTATGAAACTTATCAAATTTATGGGTTTCTGATTTATGTATATTCTGATTTGATTTGTATGAGACAATATTTTTTTTTACGACTTTATTTTTGAAAATCTGGTCCCTATATACCCATTTTTAATGACACCTGTCAAATTAACGGGTAATTTTTTCAAATACCCTTTTATTAAACTTTAATTATTGAGACTTATTTATTGCTAACATTGTAAAAATACGTCTGAATAGTGATAAAAATCTACAAATAGTAGAAAGAATTTCATGTATGCAATACCTGCTTTTATTATTACTTCGCCAGCCATCCCTATCATATAAAAGGGGCGCGGTCATTTCTCTGTTACATAACAGAATTACTGATACTGTTAGATTTGCCTGAGATAAAGTAAATGTATTCCTTTTATGTTGACACATCGCACATATAATACTAAAATATAGAACATGTAAAATTAAATTCAAAAAATTTGCACCGAATTATCCATTTTATTCTGCACTTTTTATTTCAAGCAATATGGTCATATTCAACAAATAAGTTGTATGAATTTAAAAATAAAATAAAATAATATTTTCGGTACTATCGGTATTTTATTTTGTAATACCAGTAATACCGAAAATAATTTTTCTCCCAATACCGGTATTACCAGTATCGGTACTATCGGTATTGAAATTCATAGTTGCAACATAATTCAATTAAAATTAATCATCTAATATAATTTCAGGAGAATCAGAAAACATAGATTCATCAGCGGAGCAGCACAAAAGTTCCTGTCTTCTTGCATTCGAAAGGTATAGCATCATTTTATCATCAATATCATGTCACATATATTAATTACATACTCTCGCAATCTATCTTCTCACTTATAAATTGGCACAATGGAGACACAGCATGCATAATATTAATAATAACTTTTTGCTATCTATCATACTTACAACCACATATATCATGGTAAATGCTAGTATTAAACGTCATATTTTATTTTATGGGGCAGTCTTATGAGGTGGTGGTATAGTATTTTTTAAATGATGTGGTTTTATGTGGTTATACTGTATCAATATCGCATCGTCGTCGTACTAATATATGACGTATGTGTCGTCTTTTTTCTCATCAGAAACGTAAAGATCAATAAGACCGAGAATAACTTGAAAGTGCTGGAAGCGAAAGAGCACGAAATGCGGATGCAATATGAAATAGCGAAAGCGTCGGCGATTAAGCGACACTCGCACAAGAACAAAGCGGTGATGGAGCAACTGATGACGCTGAAGCGGTGCGTGCGAAAGTTGCAATTTCAGTACGAGGTCGAAACGTTTCTGCTCGAGGACCTGCGTCTCGAAGAGCAGTATTTCGAGCTGCGTTTGAACTTGTCGAAGCCGCTTCAGTCAAGTATGAAAAATTTCATGTTATTGTAGTAGTACAATTATCAACGTGTTGAGACGATATGTTTAGATTTGCGATGCTCTTTACTGTTCCTTAAATAATTTTTTGCATATGTAATAAAGAAAACATGGCTATTAGGTTAATTTTATGTTATTTAAGAAAGAATTTAATATTTTAATTGGATTACTAGTAGCTTCTTCGTCACTATCTTGGCAATATAAATAATTAAAGTAAAATAAACATGCTGCAATTGGCATCGTTTTTAAAATCGATTTCATCGAAGTGTTGCTCGATTTTGAAGCCATTTGTTGTAAGGTTATGTAAAAATTAATTCGCAGCTTAACGTTTTGTAAACAAATCATATTGCTAGTGTTTTTAATGAGACACAAAATATGAAATTATAGTATAGATTTCATTGCAAATCTAAATGTATCAGTTTTTTTCGTGTATGGGACATAATCATCAAAGAATATTGGTAACTATATTCCTTAACCTCTAAATTTAACTTTCAATATTAACTGCATTCACGCATAAGCCAATTAGTGCACTGTGTGCTTATTATAACACTTAAAATACAGCACCCGAAATAATATATTTATATATAAACGTTCATTCATTCATCCATCTTGTAGTTCAACTAACAAGGTTTTTTTAAGGAATCTGTTTTGATCATCTAAATATTTTCATTCATATTTATGTTTTCAGAGCGAGCAAAAATAAATAAAGACATGATGGACATATTTGTCAAGAGGCAATGTTTAGCCAACAATCTGAATCAAATAACTCAAAGGTTTGTTTGGTTTATTGAAATATACTTCATTAAAATAAAAAATATATTATATTTTTACATTTTCAGATATTATTCACGTAATTCAGAGGACGATATGTTGGAAGAGTTTGGATTGTTGAAAGAAGCTTGCAGTAACACAAAATAAAGCAGCAAACCCACAAAATGATTTATTATCTAAAGGCTGTTATATTTTTAGTGATTGAGACGATCCAGCTAGAAACGTATTTTGATATACTATAAAAATATATTTCTAATATTTTTTTTAAATTATATAATCATATTTTAAATCAGCTCAAAGAGACAGACAAATCGTTTGCTAATAACGAAAAAGACACATTTAAAATTTGTATTTACGAGCTCAGTTTAGGAACGTCAGTGACGAGCAACAGCTTCTTACTGATTTTTTAGGAAATGCCAAAATGTATTTACAGATATTTATACATTTCGTTGTTGCTGTTTTTTTTTTTATTATTTTTTTTATTGTATTTTGTTACTCTTGACAAGGCTTAGTGATGGTAGTTATTGCAATTTTATTTGTATTGCAAATTATAAAAAGTAATCTGTCGTTAATTTTTGAGGATGTACCGAGCGTCCGTCGCTTACAAAGAGATTTTTAGATCGATCTGTGCGAATAACGAAAATTATTTAATCAAATAACTATTGTATTTACCTATATTTAATATATAACATTAGACGAACCGAATACTTTATTTTTAACGAGATACTTTCGCTATATACTTTCAAAAAATTTATATTAAAGTAATAAGCGAGAACTTTTATCACGCTATTATAATTATATAAATATATACACCATATATGAATTTATTAAATACCTATGTATAATTTTTTTTAGTCTATAATATTTTTTTACAAAAATCCATACCAAATTCATTTTACTTTTTAATTTAACAATTTATATGTTAATGATGATTAACTGACTTAAATGCACTTTTATATGATTTTTTAACGATTATAATGTATTACTTAGATTGAATCTACTTTTTTGTGATAATTTTTTATTTATATACAATCAAAAGCAAAACTGTATAATGAATTGATTTAATAGAAAAATATGTATATATTGATATATATATATTTATAACCAATATTTTTATATCATGTTTACATGTAACCAATCTCATAATTTTCATATCATTGTTCTCTTGCTGTATTCTAGTCCAGATATTAGTTTCAATGTAATAAATAATAGCATTTATGTTTATTGTAATATACTCTAATGTGTAAATAAATTATGCTTATTTCTTTAATTATTGTTTTTATTAAAAATACATAAAGAAAACTTTACAACAGATAGCATTACGACTCAGGCATGCAACACGAAAGTTCAACTGTAGCATAAAATAACACATGCAAACATGCACTAAAGCAGTGGTGAGCAAATCATGGGTTGTTATGGTCACAAATTCAAAAATTCATTTGGCAAAAAATAAAAGGCATTTCAACGAGACAAAATCAGTAAAATAGCATGTTAAAATTATATTATCAAAATTTATATTAATTTCTATGACGACAGTAAAGAAAAATATCTGACCGATGCGGTCAGGCTGAATGATGCAATGTTGTATCAACTCTGTCAGACAGAACACGGGTCTACCGAATTCTGCCAGACTCTGTCACGGTGACAAGCGATCCAGTAGTACAAAATTACAGATTTTTCTAGTGACCGCCTAAAAATGAGTGACGAAACTAAATTATTCATACTTAAATACTTTAAAAATTTGTCTTCATGTGACTCCAGTTCGATACATAATCGGTGGTATTCATCCAATTGTTTTCTTTTCTTATTGATTTCATGCACCCAACATCGTAGTTTTTTCTTTCTGTATTGCAAAGCTAACAACAGAAGGAGTTGTTCTTCATCTGAGCTCATACTCAATAGCAATATGAAACACAAATTATTTTGAAAATGTACTACTATTTCTCTCGGACGCAGCCAGCCTCAGACTGGAACGCTCACACAAGGTTTTTTAATGGATAGGGAAGGTTGTTAAAAATATGATATAATTATTCAAAGGTTTTGTGACGACGTGTGACTACGAGTAAAGGTTTATGGATTTAATTAATATACGACGCAAACCAACAGAGCTAAGAACAAGAGCATATGAACTATGTAATTTCAACATCTACCACAATAATGGCAAAAATGAAATATTTGTAACCTATAGAGTAGTGAATTTATTTTGTCCTTCACTTGCTGATTCTACTTATATACCGTTTTCAAATAAATAGGGATGTCATTTGAGTAGGGGGGAGTGGCCAATTGTCTTTTGACGACCACTGACTGGCCAATAACCCACCCCCTGGAAAAGCTGTAATGACGTTCCTGCAAATAATTTGACTATATTCTTATATATAATTGTTCTAAGTCTTTATATATAATTGTTCTAAGCCGTCGCTTCCGCTTCCGGACACGCAAAATTTAAAATGAAACATTCTCCGTTCAATTCTCTACTTTGTAAATCGTATCGTTTTGTATGAACGGTGTATAATAATACACGTAAACATAGGATATATATTTAATTGTAATATTAAAAATAAAAATTGAATTTGCTCTGATTTTTCGAGCCACCGCTGTAATGCATTCCGTTGTTTCGACCAATGAAAAACAAAAATTCAAATATAAAATAAGATGGCCGACATCAACGTAACAACTGCTTTAAATAATTATTATTTATAAATAAAATTTTGCTATGCGACAATAATTTTTCATTAATTAGCCATGTGTGTTGTTCAATTTGACTGATTATAAATAAAAGGATTGCTAATTAACTAGGTGTGTTATAACTATGAAAATTAAATATATACATAATGTGCTGAGGATTAGAAGAATACGTTGATTAAACTAGATAAACAATCATAAAACAATCTTCGTAATCAAATCTTCAAATTTTAAATTCCTGGCGACGGGCTCCGAGGCCGAAAAGTGAGTTTTTCCTTTTATAATACATATACATTATCATTGCTTCCGATTTAATGCCGAATAAATTGATTTAATTAGATAAACAATCTTAAAACAATCTTCGTGAAGAAATCTTCAAATTTTGAATTCCCGGCGACGGGCTCCGAGGCCAAAAATTGAGTTTTTCCTTTTACAATACATAAAAATTATCGTTGTTTCTGATTTAATGCATATATTCGTTAGATTTTAAGAATTGCAAATAAACCAGGTACGTTTTAAACGTGAACGTGTAATATATCCTTAGTATGTATGAGGAATGAAAGTTAATGTCGATCAAATCGGAGCTGTCACAGTGGGAGCACTATACATAATATATCAGCCAACGGTCAGCTTATAAATGTGTAGTTTCTTGGATGTTATCTATTAAACGAAATTTCACAATGATTATAAATAAGTGATTGCATACCTGGAATAATCGATAAACAAAATATCTAAGAGTAGCTTATTTTTAATTCCGAGGTGGCAAAATGGTTTTTAATAAACCACTTCATGGTTTTTAATAAATTTTTGTTCTATGTCATCATTCCTCTTTAGAAATAGCCAAAATCAAACTATTCGGTTACAACAAAATTATGTAGTATGTTCTTTATAAAAAGACAATACTTGCTGACAGTGACTTCAACATAACAAGATTCACTCTTTGTTTATATATATATCAATTCTACGTTGTTGCCATATAGGTCATCAAATTGAACATTATTACTACTAAAATAATCCATATAATAATTTAAACAACAACTGAAGAACAAAATTAACGGAAGTTACTGTAGAGGATTAAACACATAGATTGACATCTCTTCATCTTCTTCAATATTGTCGCAATATATCATATTTTAATTGTTTGCCACACGTAAATGTTATTAAATCTATCATTACTTCTGAAAATTAGCTGTAATTGATACTATATAGTGGACAAAATGTAACTTTTTATTTACACTAATACGAGATTTTTCATTATTACTAGCATTGACAAACCACCGCTATGTCTTTTAATATTTGATCCTAGAAAGTCAATATTTTCAGTTTATTGTTTCTTTCTAATTAAACTTGTTTTACTTTGGTATTCCTTATTATTTAAAAATATATACATTTGTAAGTAATTTAAATAAATATCGATCTACAAGTAAATTATGTTAGTACAAGTTTTAACATTTGTTGAAGCTGATGCTGAGATGTTATAAAACTGCTATCGTAAATAAACTTTCTACGAATAAAAAAGAAAGTACGATTTTCTCATCCAGTATACATTTCTCTAAAAAAAAAACCAATTATAATAAAAATATATTTAATTATTCCAGTTAATTGATATTTTACAATCATCATCAGATGAATCCTCAATCACTAGAGATTCTTCTTCAGGTTTATCAATATCGGTTAAATCTATGACGCATTTATCAGTTCTTGTGCTTTTTTTGCTTATTCTATTTAGCATTTCGTTAGGATCGGAAGTGATAGTCTCTTCTTTCGAACATTTAGCTACAACATTTGTTTCAGAGCTCGTCGATGCTTTATAATTAATACTGTCGATACAAATGGATTCGCCTCTCTAAAAAATATGTTTATGTTATATGTATAAAACTTTAAATTACATAAAACCACAATTATTAGGATGATATACCGATATGTTCCTTACGTTTTCAGTCTTAGATTCAGGAAAGACATAATTAATTTCTAAATCTAGATTAGACAATGCACATCCATCCGGATCTCTGAAAATATAAAATAGTTATAATAATTTGATTTACATTAGATGTGATTATTATTATATTAAAATATAAAATACTGTCTGTATTTTTCTGCATTTTTTCTTGCACGATCAAGTATGTATTTCCAAAAAGTTATCAATTCTTTAGTTTTGAAAGGATATCCGGCATTTTCAAATGACTCGACCACTGTTTTCCATATATTTTGCACTTCTATACTATCGTCCAAAAAGTTATATATATTGTTATTGACACCATGAAAAGATAGATATAAGAATAATAGTTGAAAAATATTTTCATTATCGTATATGTCTCCTAAAAAATATTTTATACACATATATTTAACGTAAAAGCAATATAAATTTATACAAGTGATAAAATACTTTTATTATCGACTATTGGAATGTCTGATAATAAGCCGTTTATTTCAAGAGAACTCAAATCCGGATGTATTTCGGGATCGTAATCAACAACTTCACAGTTTACTAAAGATGAAATTGGTTTTTTCCTTTTGCATTCTTCAGTCAGATCCCAAAGTTTTAAATAGAACGTTGGCTGAAAGTTTTTAAAAAGAAATCAATATTGTTTATTAAGCTATACAATGTAACTCTTACCAATTGAAAACGGGGCTCATTTGGAGTGTGAAATACTTTCGGAAATTTCTTGATATCAAAATTTTCAAGTTTAGGAAACGGTTGTTTACAATCTGAGTATTTAAAAAGAGTAACCAAAGCAATGAGCTGGTTTTGTTTAAGAGCTCCAGCATATTTTCTGCAAAGTGTAATAATATTATATCTTATTAGTCATATTTTTTAATTAAAAAATAAATAAAATGCTCACGTTTTATATTTTCCTTCGTTTACAATTGTTGTGAATATTTTAGTTCTAGATTTAACGTCCTTAAAATTTTCATCAAAAAGTGATGGAAACTTTAACATTTCTAAGTGTAATTTTCTCCAGACCTATTTAAACCATGGTTATATATTTGTTCTTAATATTACATATATTTTTAAATAGATTATTCACCTGTAAGGCATCGTTAATATCTCTGAATATAAACATAAAATCGTTTCTGTATTTCCACTGGACGTAATTCGTATCATTGTCTTTATTTCTGTAAGCGACATATTCCTGCAAAAGACGCTTCCACAATATTTCAACTTGGTGTAGCACCTCTTGATTGGTTCTGTTCACTAAGCTGGATATCTCGGTTACTACGTCTATAATTTTGTAAAAATCTCTCTCGAGGTATTTTTTCCATTTCCATACTATTTCGTATTTCTTCAATACTTCGACCAGCTTTAATACGTCGTTTGCATTCCAAGACATTTCTTTATGTTAACAAATATGAATAAAAAGTATTACTACAAATTACTCGTTTTCTCAACTTCGATCTGTCAATAATGTAACAAGTATAACGCTTGGATCTAAACACAAATATTTTTGGCCATGACGTGTTAAAAAAATGTATTGTGTATTTAATGGTAAAAATGTATTCCGAAATAGTTACATCGAAAAAACACGTTTTAAAAAATATTTTTTGGATAACCCGAGCTAGAATAAGAAACGGTTTAGAATCAGGAACGTTGGCCAGTCAGTGATTTCTTTTTTAATATTTATATTTCATTAGATTCATAGTATTTACTAAAATGACATGCATTTTTCTGGCTAAATTTATTGGATGAAGGGTGGTGAGTCAAATGCCCGTAAATGACATTCCTGTTGATATTATATATAAATATAAATATTTTATCGACACGTGTGGATCGAAAAATAATTAGAATTTCCAAAAAAAATCATTAAAAACTGCTGTAGACATTACAAAAGAAATAAATCGATTAAACGAAAGTGACATAAGTGTTAGAATAGTGCGTAGAAGGCTGTGTGAAGCAGGATTATACGGCGCCATTGCTCGACGTAAACCATTAGTGAAAAAAAACATTTTCATATTACGCGTTAATTTTGCTAAAAATCATTTAAACTGGACAATATTAGGTTAGAAAAATGTTTTGTTTAGTGATGAATATAAGTTCAATAGAATTGGCTCTGATGGAAGGCAATATGTTAGAAGATATGTAAACGAAGAGTTCAACCCCAGAAATACCATAAAATCAATTAAAGGAGCTGGTGGAAGCATTATGGCATGGGCTCGGTCCTATCCATTTAAATTAAGGGAATATGAACCGGGAAGTATATGTTAATATCATGGAACCCGTAATGTTACCTTATGCTGAAGATTTCGAGTCATTGTCCTGCTTATCAACAGGAAAATGAACCGAAACTTATTTCACGTAGGGCAAAAAAATAGTTCACAGACAATATTATGGATGTTTTGGAATAGCAATCATGCAGCCCTGATCTAAACCCCATTGAACAGTTATGGAGACATATAAAACACAA